>NC_067398.1:439935343-440012843 GCF_016432865.1 Antechinus flavipes
TAAATAATATGCAACTTATTTTTTACTAGCATGTAAAATATTTTTATAAGCATAACTTCTTTGGGACTATACAAATTCACCCTATCGTTTTGCTAAAACAAAATGTTTATATGAAGGGCTTTTCTTGAAATCCTATTAAATACTTCTTCAATATAAGTTTACACACACACACACACACACACACACACACACATATAAACTGGGATGTGTATATCTTGGTTTACACACTGTTTTGAATGTTACAATCTTGGGTTGAAAAGGTTTAGAAAATATCAGGGCACTCTCCTTGGTGCTGAAATAAAATCCCATGGCTGCTATAAAATATGTTACATAATTTTAACTCCATAAACCCTTCACTAAATGTTATGTAGCCAATAGAATTGTAGAGTTTCTGTTATGCTGAATCATGAATAAAACCTCAAATAAAGTAGAAATCAATAAAATTATCCCCCTATCGGGAAGGTTAGAAATCATTTTTCCTGTCATAGAAAAGTATGTGGAAATGATACAGCAAACAGAATATAAACAGAAGTATGAAGAATACAAATATAAATGTTTACTTTTTTCTGATTCTTGTCATTTCCCAGTTTAAATGTTATTATTAAGTCACACTAAGAGGAATAGTTATTGGTCTTAAGATGAGGAATCTTAAGAATAACTGTATGAATCATACTTTATTTGCTTACCTCATCAATGAGCTACTCTGCCCAGGCCTTTATGAAAAATGAAATTCTGCAAATCATGGTACAAAGAAGTCTAACAACTTCTATAGGCATATTTTAAAGAAATGTAACTCTCTTAGTTAAAGAAAAATAATAGTATGGCTATCAATTTTTCATTTCTAGGTAAATAGGTACAAATAGAACATTCCTATAGAAGTGGATAAAAAAGTAATGATCACAGTGTGCAAGAGTAGATGGCCACTTTATACTGGTTTTAAATTTTGAAAAAGTCACTGGAAATTATCCCCTTAAATAGGAATGTGCTAGTGGGGAGAAAGTTCTGTTTTTCAGCTATGTCTGGCAAAGGGAGAAGAGCAACTATGGTAAGGAGAGAACATCATATGAGAGATAGTTGATAAAATGAGGGGGGTGTGAGTGTAGTGTTCTGGTCAGTTTTCTGGAGGTCACTGGAGCAGCCTTCATTTCAATAGAGTAATCACCACGAGAATAGTCAGGTGTTAAAGTCCAAAGCCTTTATTGTCTCCTTCACAATCTAGTTTCCTTGCCTGGGTCTGGACAAGCTTTCTTGGAGGCCTTCCAGAGTCTTGGTTTCAATGGAGAGGCAAGGGAGGAGAGGCCTGCCACCACAGTGGTGTGAGATGGAGTGAATCTTTCTCCTTGGCTCTGAGAGCTTGAGCTCCTGCCTCCTTGGCTGAGTTTGTCCCACTTTATTTGCTCTATTTTAATTACATCATCATAGGTGTGAATCTTGTAGAACTATATTAAGTACTAAGTACATGTTCTAAACTAGAGAACTATTGATCACCATGCTAAACTAGATAACCATTGTTTTATCAATTCCACTAAGTTAGCACCTCGTAAGAATCCTTGTTTCAAGTATAGAGTTCTTTCCCTTAAAAAGTGGTAAACTTGGAATTTCACTTAAAAAAAATCAGCTGAGTGACTTTCTGTTTTTAGTAGGCTTCAAACTGAGAGTCAATGGACTCTGAACTCACTGGAATTCACCAGTGTAATATGGAATGGCTAATGTATATGAGACAATTCATAAGAATGACGATGATTTTGGAACCAAATTTTAGGAAGGACATTTATAGCTAAGAAAATGATCTGAATAATGAAGGGCCTCTAGGCCATGCCATATATATTAGGGAAAATGCAGATTTAGATTTGATATGACAACAATTAAAAAAAATTGTTCATTGTTAAATTTCTTACTTGTAGAATTATTAATTTCATTGTTAAAAAGTACTTCAAAGGCCATATAATTAAACATTACCTGAGAATCTCTTCCCAAAAATGATATGTCCTTCAATTGAAAATTTTAAGTGAAATTAAACATGCTATATCTCTGAGATATCCCATTCTATTTGTGGGAAATATTTTTTGAATGCTGCTATCATTGACCATGACTTACATAAGTTTGTAATTTTAAAGCATGACTGTCCTTTAGAATCTTGGAGGTAGGGAGAGGGGAAAAGAAGAGGTGTATTTTCAGATTTCATGTTCAGAAAAATAAGTCTGATCATTAGTTTTTATTTCAAAAATCTATGAATCTCCTTTAATCTTCTCTCCTTAAAAACCCACTTCACTTAAATACATAATATAAAAATGTTTCCTGTTACTACTAGTCAATAGGTGAACATGATGGCAATCTGCTAGTATTAAAGAAATGCTTCCATAATTCCTACCTTCTTCTATTTGGAGCAAAATCATACTTTATCTTACACTTTCTTGCACTTTGCAGTTGCTATAATTTATGGCAGCATTTATGGAACCTGGAACTCAAAGAACTGTAATAGGAATTTTAGTTAACTTTGAGTTGGGAAGAATTGGAAATTGTCTTAGACAATAGAACTGAACATAAAAGTGTTAATTTTCTTAGTTGCTTAAGTGGATTAGGTAAAGTCACCAACTAAAGTTACATAGCTTACTGCTATAATAGCCAATAAGAAAGAAGTCACTAAGTGAATTGCTAAAGAAGGATGAGAAATGAAGAATATTGCTATGATTGAAGTTATTGTTTGGAAGGAAACCTCAATTTCCAAACTTGTTTCCAAAGAGGTATCCTTCATAAAAGCCTTGGAAATATATCTTATATATAAAGAATTAGCAGATTGATATTTAACATTCCTACGCATTCCTAGGGGAAGGATAAAAAGGGAAAAGTGGGAAGACAGAGAGAAGCATCTGTTTCACTGAGGTTTTGTGTGAGAAGCAACTGAATAAAAAAGTGTTTTCAAAACTGTGTAATAATAATAATAATAATTTCATCCAATTAATTCTGAATGATCCTGATAAAAAGATGGAACACACCTGTTAAGAGCTCCATGAGTCTACATTTTGTTCTTACAAATAAAATTTCTTTCAGAATGAACAAATAGCAGTTCAATGCAATCTTCCATTCTTTGTTTTTCTCAACTAATTTTGAAATGATAAATGCATAGTCCATTGTTGAATTACTTGTAGAAGACTAAGTGTCCTCTATAAACAAATTCCTTTCACATTTTCTCCTGTTTTTCCATCTCTCTTTTGTGTTTTTCTTCCCTTTTAGCATTTTGAGATTGGGGACTCTCTTATTTAAACTTATATTTATATACCCAGTTCTTAGCATAGTACTTGGCACATTTAAAGTACTTAATAAATTCTTCTTGCCCTGCCTTGCATTGTGTTATACTACTTTTTATCTTATTTATCTTATTCTATCCCATATATTTTGACTTCTTCCTAAATTGAATTTCTTGTTGTTTTCTAAATATTCTATGTGCTTACTAGCCCAGGCACTTTTGCTCTCATTATTTCTTTTGCTGGGATGAAATTACAACTTCTTCATCTATTATATTCCTGTTCAAAGTTTTAATTCAGATGCTATTTATTCCATGACTTTCCCCCTAATCCCTTCACTCTGCACTGCTTTTTCCTGCTAATCACTTCATTTATTTTATAGTGTTGTTATCTGTGTACATATCATATTCTATTTCTTGATTGGATGTTTCATGAGGGCAGATGCCACATCTTGAGCAAAAAATATGCTTCTCCTAATAATTCACTACACACAACACATAGATTTTTGTTAAATTGAATTAAAAATAATAATGTATTTTGAACATTGAATTGACTGAAGGAAATATGGATTTCACTTTTAACATTGATAAATAGCCTTTAAGAGAAGAAAAATGATTTCTTGTTCTTTCATGAATCCAATCAACAAATTGTATACAAAAAGAAAATCACCTCAAGGAGAAAAAGATAGCCTTCAGAGCAATGCAATCTATTTTATTTAAAGATTCTTTAATATATCAGGGAGTTGATTTTGAAGTGGTAAATGAATGTAACATGCTTTATTATTTGCTTGTTTTTTAAAATTATTTTAGAATGAACAATGAATTCAGTTAATTAATATCACTTTTTCTTAATCAAGGCTTTTTTTTATGTCAAATAAGCACTTTTACACATTGGTGATTAGTAGGACTAGTCTCTGAAGCAAAATCATGGAATTAAATTACTAAATCCTATTGATGATAATTAATGATTGAACTTTTTTCTGGAAATTAACTTCTTTTGGCCACAAGGAGAGCTTGATATACATTTAATAAGCTGACTCTTCAAAGTCAATTTATCAGTTTTGGTACCTTTGGTATCTTGGCAGCAACTACTGTAACTTTTTTCCTTTACTAGTCATGTTGATTTCTAGCCCTGGTCAAAGGAGGACATTTGTTTCATTGCAATCAAACTCAGGGAATGGATTTCCCACGGGAGATTGTTAATTATTTCTATGTCATATGAGGTAGGAAAGTTTGGACAGAGTAATGAAGTGCTTTGCATAGGTATCTATGGTAAATCTGGATGATTTGATTCAATTCAGTAAGTTTTTGCAGTATATTGGGAGCTATTATAGAATAAGTTGCTTATGATTTTAATTCAAGATTAGGAATAACTTCAAGATTAAGAATGAAAAGGTACCAAGAAGAATTCTGCACAATGTTTGGTATATAGTGAGACTTTTTGATTGACTGACTTTGAATCTATTATACTTTTATGAAGCAGTGAATGATAAATGAAGCTATGAAAAAGGAGTGGGGGAAGACAAAGATGAAGTGTTTGAATGTGTGATCTTCCATTAGATTTTCATTGTTTCACAATTACAGAATCTCATAGATTTATTTAGATAAACAAACATTTATTAAGTACTTATTATGTGCCAGGTACTATGCTAAATATTGGGAAAGTAAATATAAGTCCCTGCCCTCAAGAAACTTACATTTTACTGGAAGACAACATGTTAAAATAAAAGTTGATTGGGGAAGAGAAAGAAATGAAGGTATCTGGCACAGAAGCATTGTAGAGTAAGTGCAGGAGATTCAGGAATATAGTCTGGAAAGGAAGGAAAGTATAGCTAGTCTGAACATTCTCCTTAAAAATGAAGGTTCTGGGAGGAACTGAGTAATCAGA
This sequence comes from Antechinus flavipes, assembly GCF_016432865.1. Classification (NCBI taxonomy): domain Eukaryota; kingdom Metazoa; phylum Chordata; class Mammalia; order Dasyuromorphia; family Dasyuridae; genus Antechinus; species Antechinus flavipes. Next base: position 439,940,476 of record NC_067398.1, read on the forward strand.
GGGAGAGGCCGAAGGGAAATAAGAGTCTTTCAATATGTGAGAGTCCAGAGTTTCCAGGGTGGAAAATTTTCTAGAATATCAGAGAAAGTCTGGGGAAAGTCAGGAAAGCAGCCTGGAGAAGAATTAAGTTCATGGATACCATATTAAGGATCCCTTATTTAAGATGACCAATTCTGCCTTTTAAATAGTTTTAGATGCTAAATCTCAATTCCTCTCTTCCCCTCCCCATTACTATATCAAACTTCCTTCTGTCTCTGAATCTTTCATCCATTTCACCTAATTATGTCTTCTTGGGACAAACAGAACAAGACTTAGTGTAACCTCCCACCCAAGTTTACTGATTGTCAGCTTACCAAATCCCTGATCTTGGACATCTCTAGCCATGCTACTTCACTGAACAGTGGTTCTTGTTCAACAGAATGCTTGGAAACAGAGGCTTGCAAGAACAAATCTTTATTCTATGTGATCACATCCTGCACTACTACTGAATTCCTTCCAAACTCCTGGTGAACCCCTATTGAACTCCTCCTAAACTTCAACTTACTTTCTGGTCCCCATTGCTCATATAAGGTCTATGAGGTCACATGCATAGTCAATAAGGGAAGGAGACATCTTCTGTTGATGATGTGTCCTCCATGTGACCAGAGTTTCCACTTGAGAAGTAGTGCCTGCTAGATCACATCTGGATGCCTCAGGCATCAAGACCTCTTATGCTATGCGAGGCTCTTCCCCTGACCCTTACAACTTAGCTTTTCAGTTATTGAAGATATCTTGAGCCTCTTTTAAATCTTCTCTTTTTCAGGCTAAATGCCCTTAGTTCCTTCAAACAGTCCTTGCCTAGCATATTCTCTGGTTCTCTCACTTTTCTGGTAGGTCTCTTCTGGCCATGTTCCAGATTGTTGATGTTCTTTTAAAAATATGGTCCTCCTGGCGAGACTTACATGAATTGATGCTGAGTGAAATGAGCAGGACCAGGAGATCATTATATACCTCAACAACGATACTGTTTGAGGATGTATTCTGATGGAAGTGGATCTTTTCGATAAAGAGAGCCTTAATTGATCAAAGATGGACAGAAGCAGCTACACCCAGAGAAAGAACACTGGGAAATGAATATAAACAGCTTGCATTTTTGTTTTTCTTCCCGGGTTATTTATACCTTCTGAATTCAATTCTCCCTGTGCAACAAGAAACTGTTCGGTTCTGCACACATATATTGTATCCAGGATATACTGTAACCTATTCAACATGTAAAGGACTGCTTGCCATCTAGGGGAGGGGGTGGAGGGAGGGAGGGGAAAAATCGGAACAGAAATGAATGCAAGGGATAATGCTATAAAAAATTACCCTGGCATGCGTTCTATCAATAAAAAGATATTAAAAAAAATATGGTCCTCACAGTCTGCCGAATTTGTTCTCACTGTAGCAGAATTCAATATGATTGCCCAGGATATGATGTCTCTCTAAATGAACCCAAGATACATTTTTTTTTTTTGCTCCTATATCACATTGTTGCATAATATTAAGCTGAAACTGTATTGCATAAAATTCTTAGTTCTTTTTTTGACTATGGATTAGCTATCCCTTCCATGTTTATACTTGGGAAATTGATCTTTTAAAACAATTATAGACACTTTCATTCTTCTATATTAAAATTTCATTCATTTTAGTTAATTGTTCTAACCTGTTAAAATCTTATGGATACTCTCTTCGAAAAGACATTTGCTTTTTCTTTCTCCAAGCTTTATTTCTTAAACAGATTTGGCAAACATGTTTTCTGTAGTACCAAATTGATGATACTATAATGTCCAACATCACAGGGGCAAAGACAGACCTATGAAACTCTCCATTAAATATCTTCTTCCAACTTCATACCACATTAATTACTGTGGTTTGACTTATATCCTTTAAGTAGTAGGAAAAAATTGAAAAGGCTATTTTCTAAGGGAAACTGAAATATGATTTAAATATGATCTTTAGTTAAATGGAATGTACTTGTCAGTAATTTTTTGCACAGTCTGGAGTTTTAAAATTAGGACTCAACACCTGGGAGTTGAAGTCAGTCTAAAAGATCTTGTACTCTACTTCCCAAAATATACCTAGATTAGGGTTGTTGGAATCAGATGACATACCTATATGAGGGCTATTTAGGTCCATTTTGTGTATAAAACTGAGAAAGGAATTAAATTTGGAAAGCAGAAGAATTCTCTACTGCATAATAAAATCAGTTCCTTTTAAATGACTGAGCTATATATAAATTTATGAATATAGCTCACAGGTATGTGTTTACTATAGTCACACAGAATGTGTATATTTGCCTAAAATCACACAGTGAATAGGAGAAGTGTGATAGTCACACAGAATGTGTATATTTGCCTAAAATCACACAGTGAATAGGAGAAGTGTGATTTAAGCCTAGGTTTTCCACTTTCTAAGGCTGATCTTATCCTAAAGACAATACAAATATACATGGATAGAAATATATACTTTGAATGTTATATAACATTTTTATTATTTTTTATATTTATTTTATTATATGTTTATTTTTATTGTATTATATGTATATGGAAATTCTGACTTCATGGTTAAATAACCTCCCCTTAGTCACATTTAACCTCAAGAATTAGTCAACAAGAGAGATCAGAACTTTAATTATATAAACCCAACAAAATTTGTATACAAGCAGCTCAAGTTTTGACACTGATTCAGGGACTGTCTCAATATTGAGCCACATGTATTCCCTGGAAGAGAACTCTAAGAACATATGGTAAGTCATGAAAGGTGAAACTGATAAAACGCAAAAGGAGGAATCCTGATTGAGATTTCACTTTTTCTCACTCAGTCCTTGCTCTCAGGTATAATAGAATGTGGAGATAGTATAGCAAAGTTTGGCCAGTTTATTGGCTGACTTATGACATTTCATTGACACTTAATTGAGCAGACTTGGCAGATGTTCCTTAAAAGACAGAATATTTATCTCCTCTTAAATTCAGATACACATAGGGACCCTTGGATTTCACAGATTTAAAAAATTATATATTCATCAAATAGAAATGTGCATTTTTCTAAATACATGCAAAGATAGTTTTCAACATTCACTTTTGCAAAAACTTGTGGTCTAAATTTTTCTCCCTGTCCTCCTTCCCCAAGATAGCATGTAATTTGATAATTAAACACATGCAATTCTTTTGAAGATATTTCCATATTCATTCCATATTCATTCATTAGTAGCAGTAATTTTTTATTATGCTGGCTTGACCTACACCTAAATAGTTAATATTTCTCCAATTATTTAGGTTTGACTTCATTTGATTGTAATTGTATTCATATAGTTTCTGGGTTTGTCTTGCCACGTAGACTCTAAGTATTTTGTACTATTTGCTGTTATTTAAAATGGAATCTATCTTTCTATCTTTTCCTCTTGGGTTTTATGGGAAATATATAAAAATGCTCATGATTTATGGGGATTTATTTTATTTTCTGCTAAAGTTGTTCATTGTTTCAATTAGTTTTTCAATTGATTCTCTAAGGCTCATCATATTGTCTGCACATAGTGATGGTTTTGTTTCTTGTTACCTATATTTATTCCCCCAAGTTATTTTTCTTGTCTTTTTGTTATAGTTAGCATTTTTAATACAATATTGAACAATAATGGTGATAATGGACATTCTTGCTTCACCCCTGAGCTTATTGGGAAGGTTTATAACTTATTATCATTACACATAATGCTTACTTTAGTTTTAGATAGATATTATCATTAGGTAGGTATTATCATTTCAAGGAAAGCTTCATTGCTTCCTATGTTTTCTAGGTTTTTTTTTTTTTTTTTTAAGTGGTATTTTGTAAAGTCTGGCGTAGCTCCCTGGAAGCCTCACAAACAGCTGGAGTCAGGATAAGTAAAAGTCCTTGGTCTTCAGGGGGAGAAGTGAAGGAGACAGACAAACTGCCACAAGCTCGCCACCAACCTCCCTTCTCCTGGTCCTACTGTAAAGTGAAGTTCTCTCACCTCTCTCACCCAACTCCTTAATCCTTACCTACAATTATCTGTATACACCAAACATTGAGCCAGCATGGAAGAGTGAGAAGGGCCATTTTCCCAAACATATGCTAGTAGAAACATTGTCCAATAGATAATTAACCTTAAGTGCTTGGTTGTCTGATTCAAGCAACCTTTTAAGAGTTTCAGTCATTTACAATATTGAATTCTGTCAAAAGTCTTTTCTGAATCTATTGAAATAATTACATGATTTTTTGTTTTTGTTATTCCTACAATCAATTATGTGATAGTTTTCTGAATAATGAACCAATTTTACACTCCTGATATAAACCCTACCTGGTCATACATATGATTCTTGTGATATATTCTTTAATCTTCTTATTTGTATTGCATTTTTTGTATCAATATTCATTAGGGAAGTTAGCCTATAGTTTGCTTTTTGTGGTTTAGGCATCAAAATAATATTTCTGTCAGAGAAGGAATTTTGTAGGACTCATTTTTTAACCTATATTTTTAACTAGTTTATATAGTACTGGAATTATTCTTTAAACATTGGTAGAATTCAGTTGTAAATCCATTTGGTTCTGGGGATTATTTTTTAGGGAGTTCATTTATAATTTGTTCAATTTCTTTTCCTAAGAGAGGATTATTTAAATCTCTTATTTCCTCTTCTGCTAATCTGAACAATTTATATTTTTGTAGTTATTTATCCATTTCACTTAGATTGTCAATTTTATTATTGGCAGATAATCGAGTAAAGTAGCTTCCAATAATTGCTATAATTTCATTTTCATTAGTGGTGCATTCACCCATTTCATTTTTGACATTTACTATCATTTGGTTTTCTTTTTAGATTAAATTAATGAATATTTTTAATCAATTAAAAGAAACTAAAACCTGTTCCTAGTTATATTTATTACTTCAATGGGTTTTTACTTTCAATTTTATTTGTCTATTCTTGATTTTCAGTATTTCCAATTGGTGTTTAATTAAGGATTTAAATTTTATCATTTTCTAGTGTTTTTTAAATTCCATGTCCAATTCATTGATCTGCTATTTATTTATTTTATTGATGTGAACATTTAGATATAAAAAAAATTTTTCCCCCTCTAAGTATGTTTTGGCAACATCCCATAAATTTTGATATGTTATCTCACTGTTGTCAATATCTTTAATGAAATTATTGATCGCTTCTATGATTTGATCCATTAATTCTTTAGAATTAGATTATTTAGTTTCTAACTAATTTTAAATCTATGCTCCTAAGAACTTTTACTAAATACAATTATTATTGCATTATGATTTAAAAATGATTTATGTGGGTTTATTTTATTTCCTGCAACTTTGCTAAAGTTGTTAATTGTTTCAACAAGTTTTATTTCCATCATATTGTCTGTAAAATGAAAATAGAAAATAATTTAATATTCCTGCTTTTATTTGTAAGTTTTTTATGCCCCAAAGTTTTGTTCAGTCTTTTTCAGTCATGTTCAACTCTTTGTAACTCTTTTGGGGTTTTCTTGACAAAGTTACTGGCATGGTCTGCCATTTCCTTCTCCAGTTCATTTTAATAGATAAAGAAGCTGAGGCAAACAGGGTTAAGTGACTTGCACACTTAACAGGTGCCACACAGCAGGTATCTGAGGCCAGGTTTGCACTCAGGAATATGAGACTTCTTGACCTTAGAACTCAAAGTGTTATGTACAGTTGAGAAAAAAAGGTATACAGCTTTCTACTTCCTTTCAATTTCCTCATGAAGCCTATCATATTTTGCTTTTCTAAAATTCTATGAATCTACTATCTTCTTTTTTGTTTGACAATTAGATTTATCTAGTTCTAAGAAGGGTAAATTGAGATCCCTCATTAGCATAGTTTAACTATTTCTTCTTATAACATACTTTTCTTTTAAGAATCTGGATATTGTCATTTTGTGTATATATTTAGTATTGATTTTATTTCATTGCTTATTGTACTTTTCAGCAAAATGCATTTTCCCTCCTTATCTCTTTTAATTAGATAAAATTGGATCCAGTTTTGATTTTGTTTTGTTTGAAATGTTGCTCACTATCCCTGTCTTTCTTTTTAGTTCTATCGAAACATAATAAATTCTTCTCATCTCCTTATTTTAACTCTGTGTTTTTCTGTTTCAAATGTGTTTCTTGTCAATAATATATTGATGATTCTGGTTTCTGATTCATTCTGTTATTCACTTTCATTTCATGGGCAAGTCATTCCCATTTGTATTTAGAGTTATGATGACTGTGTACTTCCCTCCATCCTATTTCCTTTTATTTAACCTCTTTATTCCTTCTCTCCTCAAAAGTCTGTTTTGCTTCTGACTACTACCTCCCTTAAGGTACCCTCCTATTTCATCACTTTCTTTTTCTTTTGCTTAACCTCTTCCCCTCTTACTTCCCTTTAGGGTGAGATACATTTTTTATACTTTTTCTGCTCTTTTTTACATCTGTTCAGATGAGAGTTTAAGCATTGCCTACCCCAGTACTCCTCCTTCCCTTTCACTTTAAAACATCATTGTAGTGAACTTTTTTTATGTGAAATAATTTTTCTCCATTCCTTCTCTCTCTTCATCCTTCTAGAGTATTCATCCCTCTTTCTCAACCCACTTTTTTTTGAGATTATCCCAGGATACTTGATTCAGACTCATGACCTCTGTTTATTAGACTACTTCTAACTGCTCTAGGATTTATAAAATTCTTAGGTGTTCATGTATCATCTGCCTATATAGGAATGTAAGCAGTTTAATGTTATTGAGTTCCTCATGCTTACTCTTTCATATTTACTTTTTAAATATTTCTCTAAAGTCTTGTGCTTTGATGTCAAATTCTCTAATGCAGCTCCTGTCTTTTCATCAGGAATTCTTGGAAGTTTTCTATTTCATTAAATGTTGATTTTTTTTTTTTTTTGCCCTTAAGGAATTTACTCAGTTTTGCTAAGTATATTGGTTGCAATCTTATATTTTTTTGTCTTTTGAAATATTATATACTAAACCCTCAGTTCTTTTATAATAGTAACTGTTAAATCTTGTATGATTTTGATTGTGATTCCATGATATTTGAATGTTTTTTTTTTTTTTTTATGACTAACTGAAGTATTTTCTTTTTGTCTTAGGAGCTTTGGAATTTGGCTAGAATATTCTTGGGAATTTTTTGGGGGGATCTTTTCCAAGAGATGAGTAATGAATTCTTTAATTTTTATTTTGTGCTCTGTTCTTAAGATATCAGTCAGTTTTCCTTCATAGTTTCTTGAAATACGATGTCTAGGACTTTTAGTGATATAGATTTCAGCTAGTCAGATAATTCTTAAATTATCTCTTCTCAATATACTTTCCAGGTTAGCTGTTTTTTCAATGAAATAGTTCATATTTCCTTCCTTTTTTTCATTTTTTGACTTAAAATTGCTTTTTGATATCTCATGGAGTTATTAGTTTCTACTTTCTCAATTCTAATTTTTAAGGAATTATTTTCTTCAGTAAAGTTTTGTACATCTTTTACTATTTGGCCAATTTTATTCTTTAAGGTAGTATTTTTCTGGGCAATTAAGGTATTATTAAGGTATTATCTTTTTTAAAAACTTAACTTTCTTTTCACAATTTTCTCACATTGCTCTCATTTCCCATTTTTCTTTACCACTCTTTTTTGATTTAAGGTTTTTTTTTTCTTTTTAACCCCCCTCCACCCTTTTTTCTTTTTAGTTCTTCTAGTAATTCTTATTTGATGTGAGGCTGGTTTGCATTTTAATTTGAAGCTTTGTTTATAGATGTTTTCATATTAATGTCTTCTTAAGAGTTTTGTGTCATTAGCTTCCCTATCAACATTGTAGCTTTATTTTTTCAAGTTATCTTTGCTCTCCTGCTCTGTACTCTGTACTTTGGCCTGTACTCTGGTACTTACACACAGAGGGATTCTGTCCCTTTCTTTCTGCTTTGGAACTGTGAAATATTTGGGTAGTAGGCAATGAAGTTGACAAATGGTGCCCAATCATGTATCAAGTATTAGCACAAGGGTCCCCTGTAATTTTTTTCTGATCATTTTTCCAATGTTCATATCATTTTTGAGCATATCATTTGGACATCCCCAAAATGGTGCTATATCTGTAACCACCACCTCCAAAGCCCATATCTAGTATTGCCATCATGCTATACACTTGGCTAGTTCCCATCCCAATGTCACAGATTTCTCCTTCTGATTTTCTACTTTATTTTGGGCTGAAAAAATGTCTCACCCAGATATTTTGTTGACAATGCCCCTGAATATGTTATTTTAAAGATGTTTTGAGGGAAATGCTAAAGAGTTTGGTTTGTTTCCTCCTATTATTTTGCCTCTACCTTTGCAATTTTTAACAGGAACATAAAATATCCTCCCCTCCCCCATCTTTTTTTTTTTTTTGAAGATATTCTGTAATTTCCTTCTTTCCACTTATCTACTTTTTTTCTGGATGGTTAGAGATATTATAAATTTTTATTCTCTTCATGGCTACAAAAATTACTGTACCCATCTTAATAGTTTTTTTTCCTGTTCTACTATTCTCAATGCTTTCTTGAAAAAATGTGGCTTTCTTAAAAGAATATGGTTTCTTTTTTCCTGATCCTTGTTATGTCTTTGTGTACCATATCTCTTCAAAAATCACTACCTCAATATAGGAAAAGAGGGTTTTTCCATTTCAGGTGCAGTGGAAATCTACTGTTGTGTATCCACTTATGATCACTTTTGTCACTCACTGGAGGTTGTCCATCTTTGGCTTTTAATAGAAAACTAGCCATCTTACTCTTCAAACACCCAAACCATAAAGCATGGAAAATTACATTGTTTATGTATTTATTTTTTCTTCAAGTTTCAGAAAAGACCTTTTTTTTGAGGCAACTATCCATCATGTCTTTTATCTTCTATAAAAAACCCACCATGCTTATCTTTTTCTATTTTCTCCATGTAATTTCTTATTTTAATATTGAGTTTTGATGAAAGTAACTTTCTCTGTGCTGACTCTCTAATGCTAAATTTAGAATCACCAAGTCCTATTACGTGAATCCCTCTTCTCCCATATTTTTCTTAGCAAGATTTCACCATCAACAGTCTTGGACAGGCTTTTATTTGCCTATTTGCCACATCAAGTAGAAAAGACTTTCAATTACATTTCAAATTTGTATTCATGTAATATTTAGAAATTTTAAATATAGAAATGTAATATGACTAGGAAAAGGAAATTAGACTTGTCTGATATAGCTAAGCTTAAGTAGAAATAACAAGAAAGGTCAATGGTTTCTTTCCTCAAATTATCATCTAATTCTATAGGTTAATAAGTTTCTGAACAATTCTTGGAAACACATAAATCTGGCTTAGGGTGGACCAGGTTGTGAAGATTGAAATCGAATCATAGAATTTTAGAGTCAATAAGGACCTTAGAGAACACACAGTTCTATCTTTTCATTTTTTAGATAAAGAAATTGTCAGGGTCCAGAGAAATACAGAGATTTATTTAATGCCACATAATTAGGAAGTAATAGAACTCACTCTAGAACCCAGCTTTTCTAACTTCTAAAATGATCTCTTTTATTTCAATGTGAGGAGAGAGCTCTTGGTAGCTGGTAATCATTCTTAGTCTAAAGAGATTAAGTCAATTCAATAGAAAAACTGGACAACTAACTCTTTAGTGGATTCTAATATTTATTTTGATCAAAGAGTCTTTCCTTGGGAAATGTGATTCTTCTGGAAAAACTTGCAAGTCACCTAATATCTTGAGGGTTTTTTAGATCCAGAATGTCATAGAGGTATTCTAGATTTTGTTGGTCTACAATATCATGAAATGCCACCATAGAAAGGGATCATCAGAGATCATTTAGTCCAACTTATAACTGAACTGGAATTGTATTGAGAATATCTATAATAAGAGGTCAAACAGTACCTAATTGGGGATCTTCAGTGAAGAAAATCAACTTCTTTTTTATGAAAGTTCATTCTACTTTTGTACAGGGTTTTCCTTTCATCTGACCATGATCTGCCTCCTTGTTACTTCTATTACTGTTTCTAGATTTGCTCTCTGAAGTAAAGCAGAATATATTAACCTACCATCTCCATAATGTCCCTTCAAATAGTAGAGGAGTGCTATCATGTTCCTGCTCCTTTTCTTCTTTTCTCCAGGTTAACAGTCCCATTTTCTTCAACAGAAGTTTAAGTCACATGATAAAGTTAAAATAGACAGAATGCACAGATCACCACATGAAAGAAATGTCAAATTTCACAAACTCATAAATATGATTGCCCAAATCCAGAGATTTCCTGCCAAGTAAAAATAATGTTGCAAGTAATCAGGAAGAAAAAGATTAAGTACCAAGAAATTACAATCAAGATAGCACAAAATTATGCAGCAAATATTAGAAAGGAAAAGAAAGGAAGACTTGGAAAAGGATAAATCAAACAAAGCCAAAGGAAATAAAAGTTCTATAGTGAAAGAAGTTAAAACTTGAATAGAAAGTGTTTAAACATTAGTTTAGACTTCTAAAGATTACTAAATAGAAATTCCAAGAAATATAGTTATGCATAAAAAAAATATGTATTCTAGCTTACCTAAGCAAAAACCAATAGCTCAAAAGACTTTGCTTCTGCTCTATGCATATCTATACCTTGAGAGTAAATGGATACCAACAATAGTGCTTGCCACAGGATATGCCAGTTTATCTGGACCTACTAGGTTCACTCTGTGCATTTCTCTTTTAAAGTGTGTACATATTAATCAGTTTATATAGTACCTTTAAATAAAATGACCATATGGCGGAATGTAAATTATTCATAAAAGCAGGAAAAAGTGTTCTTTATAGACTGCAGCACAATTAAATAATAATCACTAAGGGAAAATTGAAGAAAGGATTGATAAATGGGTAATAAATTACAAAAAAGAAAGTGCAGAAGATCCAAATCACAGAAACAATAAATAACTTTATTAAAGAACAACAATTACATAATCAATCAACAAACATTTATTAAATGACTACTGTATACTGGGCATTGTACTAAGTGCTGATGTAATGCTGTAGAAGCTGAGGCAAGATAGAGATTTGAGAGTTTTTAATATTTTACTTGGAAAGGAGAGATTTACTGGGATCAAATGGATCCATGGTTTGGTCCCAGGGCTGAATGAGACTATTGTTTCCAAGAATCCAGCATCTAGCCAGCATTCAGCCAATATCCAGCAGCCAATGAGAGTTCTCAATGACATATTTATACACAGTAGCTAAACAAAGGCAGGGGGATGGAGTCCAAACTCTGGTGAGTGGGAATCTCCAGGCAAGAACCATCAATTTGGTTCTGACAGGTTAGGGGGGTGGGACCACAAATTCTTACAAACTGGGTTAAGAAAGTGTCTGGCAAGAGACAGAATGGCTGGAGTCCCCCTTTCTGAATTTACACATTGACAATTTATAAGCTTAGAGCAAATAGCCCTGAGTTATATCAGTCTTCATGAACCAGAGAGGGGGTTTGCAACTAAGGGGATTAAGGCAGAACAATTAGGGAAACTGAGTCAGGACAATAAAAGAGAACTGTGACACAACCTTGAGTATACAAAAAGAAGCAAAAGACTGATTTCAAAGAAATTACAGTTTGATAGGAGGGACAAAGCAAAATAGATACAGAATAAATAGAAAAGAACTAAGAGGGAAGACTCTAGATTTAAGAAGAGTTGAGAAAAACTTCTTTGGAGAAGGTGAGATTTTAGCTGAAACTTAAAGGAATCCAGGGAGGTCAGCAGGTAGAGCATTGGAAGGAGAAGTGTATTAGGTATATGAGACAGTCAAACTTGAAATGATAGGAGCTGAGAGATGGAGTATCTTGTTTGTGGAACAGCAAGGAGACTGTATCGCTAGATAGAGAGCACATATTGAGTAGTAAGGTGTAAGGAGACTGGAAGATAGGAGAAAGCTCGGTTATGAAGGACTCTCAGTGCCAGATAGAACATTTTGTATTTGTTCCTGGTAGCAACAGGGAGCCATTTGAATTTTTTAAATAAGAAGGAATAATATGACTGGTTTTGCTCTCTATGAAAATCATTTTGGTGATTGAATAGAGACTGAATTGGAATGAGGAGACACTTGAGACAAGAAGGGGTTGTAGGGATAGTTTTGTCCTATATAATAATAGGGAAAGGAGGAGCAGAGAGGAAGGGTTTAGGGAGAAAGATCCCATTTTAAATTTATGAGTTTAAGATGTCTACTGGGCATCCAATTCAAGATGTCTGAAAGACAAGCTCGAAATTCACGATTGGAGGTCAATAGAGAGTTTGGAGTAGGATAGGTGCATTGGATAGTTATGAACATAAAAATGGTAATTAAATCCTTGGGAGGTGATGAGATATAGGATGCAACTTTTGAGATACAACCAGACATATTTTATAGGAAAAGTTATATCTTTAAATACTTTCATCAACAAAAGAAATAAAGAAAAATGAATTAACCATGGGTCAAAAACAAATTCCCCAGATAATTAATAGAATAAATCTCCTAAGTATTTACACAAGGAATACTAGAACTCCAAAAAGAGACAAACAAAATAAAAAAAATTATTTGGTTGATACATAAACCAAAAGATGATTTTTTGAAAAAAGTTAATAAAATAAATCACTAGACAATTTGATAAAAACTAAATTATCAAAAACAAAAAAAGAAAAAAAAGGAAATTCACTTTAAAATTTTTTTCATAAATTATTATACAATTGAAAATGGAAATTAAATAATTATTTAATAAAAATACAGAAAACTCAATAGCAGAACAAGAGATAGACATTTGAAAGAATTTGCTTTTAAGAAACAGAAATTGATCCAGCCAGAAATGAACTCCCAAAGCAAAAAGAAAATCAAGGCCAGATGGCCATATAAGTGAATCATGTTTTTCAAAAACCATTTAATCTATATTTCACATAAATTATTTGCAAAATGAAAAGATACAAGGGATCTATATTTTAGACATTTTGATCTTGCTATGTAGTAATAATAGTCATAACTAGCATTAATATAATACTATGTTCTAAACAGGATGCTAAGTGTTTTATGAATTTTATATCATTTGATCTTCACAACAGTCCTGGGGGAAGTACCATTATTATCCCCATCATACAGATATGGAAAACTCAGGCAGAGGTTAAATGAATTGCATAGGGTCACATCGCTAGCAAATGTCTGAGTCTGGATTTGAACATGGGTTTTCTTGACTCTAGGCTTGGTATCCACTGCATCATCTTGTTTCTAAGATGCAACTAAAGCATACTTTATGGGCTAAGTTATTGCTCTAACTACTTTAATCAACAAAAGAAAGAAAAAAAATTAATGAATTGTCATTACTGACAAGCAGCTGTCATGCAGTAAATTGAAAAGCTAGGAATAACTGAGGTCAGTTTTCACCTTTGACATATTGGTTATGTGATCCTAGGCATGCCATTTAATTTCTCAGTGATTGTAATGGGCTGAGGCTTGAGTTGCTGCACTGAGGTCCCAAGCACGTGAGGCTAAATAGTAATTGGACCATACTCTATTAATATATATGCTTGGAGAAAGAATGGCCTCCACCCACTCTTTGTGCAAGTCCTGATGTGTTGTATAGGAAATGATGATTTTGGGGGGTGGAGGCAGGGGAGTGGAAAGGGAAGCGGAAAGAGAGACTGCTGGCTGGTTTCTTGACACAGCTGCTAGCATTGCTATTACGACTCCCCCTTCACTTGCAATCCCCCTTCACCTCTGCTGACTGGCTTCCTGTCACAGCTACCCATATTGCTATTGCAATCCCCCTTCACTTCAAAAAGAATAAAGATTGAAGATTTTTCCCTTAACCTGAATTCCTGACTCCGGCTGATTTTAAATATGCGGTCATCACAAGTGATCTAGGTAACTCTCTGAATATAAATTTCAGAGAAGATTCTCTCGTGTTTTTAAAGGAACTTTCCCTAGATCACTATAATCATAGGTCCAGTACCTATTCTCCGCCCTCATTAATGAATTTTAAGAAATTCAATAAATATTAATTGAATAAGTTAAGATATTATCAACAACAAAACTTTGCTAATGTTCTAGTTGTGCTTTTTGAATGAGCCAAACTGTTTTAGAAAACAGTGTGAAGTTATCCTAAATTTATAAGTACCCTTTGACTTGGTAACCAGTCAATATGTGCTCATAGACCCCAGCACCTTCTCTGATGAGAACATGCCATGCTGAGCAGTCCTGCGCCAGTGTCTCCCATTTAATACTATTAATTTTAAAGTTCTTAAAGAGATACCTTGAGAATGTCCTTGTATTGCATTTTCTGGCCACTTTGTAAGTGCTTGCTCTATGTGAGTTTTCTGTAAATCTGATTTGATCATTCCTATGTGAGTTCTTCATAAAATACATATTTTTTAGTAAGTGTACATTTGGCATTCAAACAATGTGGCCAGCTCAAGGGTGTTGTGCTGTCTGTGCTGCCTGTAGTAGAGTTGGAATTAGAGTTCGATGAAAGATGGAAAAGTCCTATGCAGATGACATATACATACACAATACACATTTGTAAAATGTACTTGTAGTAGCACTGTTTGTAATAGCAAATAAAATTCAAAATAAATCTCATATAATAAAGAATGAATAAATTGTGGGATATGAATGTAATGAAATATTGTAACAAAAGAAATGACAAATAAGGAAAAATCTCATTAATTTTTGTTTAATGGATACAGAGTAAAGTTAAAAAGAGTTAGGACAATAGTTTATTTGATAACTATTATTATGTAAATGAAAACAATATATTGAAAAAACTTCAGAATTCTAATCTTTGTATTGCCTATTTGGTAGTTCCCTCTCCTTGGAGGTCTTTAAATAATGAATGCATGACCACTTGCTGAATATATTATAATGGTTATTCATTTCATGTCTAGATTAGTCTAGAAGGCTTTTGCGTTTTCTTTAACTCTCAAATTTTGAGTATAATTCTATGATTTCAAAAGACTTGATGATGTCATGTTTTCTACTGAATGGCAAAGAGATGGTAAGATTATAGGTATTTCATGAAAAGTACATCAACATGACCAATGTTTTGATTTATTTGTCTTGTCTATAACTTTTTTATGTGGAAAAATTCCTTTTTGAATAGTATTTTATTTTTCCAAATATGTGGAAAGATACTTTTCAACATTTACTAATACTATGCTTTGATCCACATTCAGTCTCTATAGTTCTCTGGATGCAGGTGGCATTTTTCTTCCTAAGTCTATTGGAATTGCCTCGAATCACCTCATTGTTGAAAAGAGCCAAGTCTATCACAATTGATCTTTACATGATCTTGTTGTTATTGTGTAAAATATTTTCTTGGTTCTGCTCACTTCACTCATTATCAGTTTATGTTAGTCTTTACAGGCTTTTCTGAAATATACTTGCTCATCATTTCTTATAGAAAAACAATATTCCATTATATTCATGAACCATAACTTATTCAGTCATCCTTTAACTTATGGGCATCCACTCAATTTCCAGTTCTTTGGAGAGATTTTATGGGTAGAATAATGTAATCACTGGGAAGTGACAGTGATTTTAAAGGAGAAAAGCATTAATGAAACATTAAAATAAGAATGTTCAAGTTTATAGGGCTAGTAAGAGGCAGAATTGAAATTGAAATACTAATTTTTTGGCTTCTAGCCCAGGGCTCTTTTTCTTCTATCCTAGTGTCCTTTGTAATAGTTTCATTCCCTCCTACAAAAAGATTTCTTTGGGCTTCTTGTAGGGAGAATAAGAATGTTACATACAAAAACAAATGGTAAAAAGTCTAGTGAAATCACTAAAAGCAATAAATCCACTATATTTTGTTTTCTTATATCTCATAAACATACATGAATACTTTGTCTTTTGTTTTTATTCTGTATATTCATCTATGTAACTATTGATCAATTATCTATCTTTATTAATCTTTCCAGGAAATAATTTTAAAATGATAAATGCCTCATAGGTTTGTAAATTGTTCTTGAAGACAAAAAAAAGATAACTTATAAGAGGTGTCAGATTTTCATCTAATTTTGTATGATCATATAGTCTATTTTCAAAAAGCTTATGGATTTGATTCAGGTTTTCTCTGAAAATCTGTGTGCTCATAGATGAGCCATTTGACCAATTTGTGTATCTATGAAATGAGAATATTTGCCAATGTCTAATGTAAAACATTTGAGAATTTTTCTGATGTAGGAACTTAAGAAAGATTTGAATAAGTTCATATAATACTTTTAATACAGTACTATTTTTCACACAGAAGCAAAATGGATATATTAATTTTTGAGAATAGATTCACTTACACTTGAAATACCCAGTTTCCAAACTAATCTTTTAGAGAAATATTGCATCTCTCTGCAAAAGACAGTAGTTCTAATTTGTTTGATCAAATACATGTAATTTGTGCCATTCACCACAGAGAGTTATTAGCCTAAAGGCATATGCATAAAATCACTGAAGAAAATGACTGCCTTATTAAGTTTTGACAAACTAATAAGAATAACTCAAAAGGGAAGAAAAGCAGTTATCTTCTGCAGCATAAAAGATTAATCATAAAATGAGGTAATGAAATGGGGCAATTGACAAGTTCTAAGTTTCTTTAAATAATAAACACTATCTCTTTTCCTGCTTTTTTTCGAGGGGGCAGGGAATATGGCTAATACAGAAATTTGTTTTGCATGACTATATATTTATTATTGATTTTGCTTTACTTATTTTTTCAATAGGTTACAGAGAATGAGAGAGAATTTGGAAGTGAAAATAAAATAAAACTGAATTTAAAAATAAAAGTTGGCAGGAGTTAGCAATGGCATCTATCTATTACCTGTGCTTACCTGCCTAGACAGTTCTGGATAACCTTTCAATTCAATCTGGTTCAATTCAACAAGTATTTATTAACCACTACAGTGTTCCAGGTACTGTATTTTAATATAAATACAAAAATGAAAACAATCTCTATACTCAAGGAACTTGCATTTTATTGGAGTCTTAAAATGGAGATCTTCCTAGGATTGCTTCACTATTGTGAGGAAGCCCTATATTTAAAGGGGAAGCAATGTTCCTAGCTCTCCATAGTAGAATTCCATGTTAGCTTTCAATATTTAGAAAGACAGTGATTATACCGATTCATACCCCACTCTGTGAGGATCACACTATATCTATATCATTGATCCAGTTTTAAAAGTCATATTGTAGAAGTTGTTTGGTTGATAAATTAGAGTATATGCAGAGGAGGGTGACCAGAAAGTTGAAGAGATTTGAAATCATGTTACTGATTGAAGAAACTAGAAATTCATTAGTCCACTTATGAGAAGACTTAGAAAAGACATGGTAGTTATCTTGAGGGCTTTTTTTGTGATTAGAGAGGCCTGTCTCCTACATGGGTGTTGTGTCTTGAAGGGAGAGAATATAGGCCTCTTGTCCACCCTTTCTCTCTTGGGCTGGGGGCAACTTTGCTCTCCTGATAAAAGGGATCCTGAATTAGAATTATAGCTCTTGGATCCCTTAAATGTTATTAGTTTAGGCAATATGATCATTTCAATTCAACTTCTGATTACTGTTTTATTACTAGGGGAAGCCAGATCCTAAACTTTTTATCTAAGGATTTGACTCCCTTCCTATCAAATATCAATTCTACAATAAATATACATATAGCACTTATTAAAAAAATTCCATTTATCCAAATTGGCAAGAAAACAGAAATCAGAGAAGGTATACATAGAAGCATGCATACCAGACAATAAAGAGTAAAAGGAAACATGAAACTAAGAGCAAGATAACTTAGTAAGAGAGAGAGACAGAGACAGAGATACACAGAGAGAGACAGAGATAGACAGACAGAGAGACAAAGAGAGACAGAGAGTCAGAGAGAGAGACAGAGAGAGAGGCAGAGAGAGAGACAGAGAGAGAGAGAAAGAGAGAGAGAGAGAGAGAGAGAGAGAGAGAGAAGAGAGAGAGAGAGAGAGAGAGAGAGAGAGAGAGGCAAAGATACACAAAGGCAGAGGAAAGAGGAAAGAGGGAGTGCTAGATCTTAACAAAGGGGAAATTCCCATAAGTGTTGAGTATAACATGATAGTGATAGGGACCTTGTAAAAACTGCCTGTTCCTCTTATGTTAGCTTCTTTCTAGAGTCTTTTCCTTCAGTGACTTGAAGTGAAGTAGGCTTCATCCATATTTCTTTCTGAAGCTATAGGTCAGAAAAGCTTGAAATAATTTGAAGGCTAAAAGTAATCTGAAGAAAATTGGAAAAGCCAGGAGCTCTCCCCTTCTTGCCTACTCTATCTTGCCTCTCATGAAGAGTAAGGCATTCATTTCCACCAATAAGGAGAGTTCCCTCTTAATGGGTTTTGGATTAGGAGTTACATGTGGAAGGTAGATTCAACTTATTCTGCTTAGTACAAGAGGTTCTGAATTGGATGATTATTATAGAGAAATGAAATTTAGCTCAAAATAGGCAATTTCTAAGAATTAGAGATGAGATATCTGCTTACCCAGAGAGGATTTCAAATGGAGGTTTGTTTGCTGAAGATGTAGAAGAAGTTCATGGTTCAGGTAGGGGGTTGTATTAGACGACAACTAAAATCTTATACAACTCTAAGATAAATAGAATGCCAAATCTGCACTCTTCTTGCTCAGTAAGAATCCCAAATTTTAAGAGGAAAAGGCAATGGAGGGCAGTGGCATAATTTTTCATTTATTAATAACATATATGTGGAAGGATTATCTCAAGGGAAAAATTAAATTAGCAAAATCATTTTAGTGGGAAAGCAATAGTAACTATTATTTATAGTGGCACTCAGTTCTGTCATCAGAGTATCTAATAATATTATCTAATTAATCAACCTCAGATTTGTGCTGAATTACTACAACACCTGACATGTAATGATAAATGATTACAGAGTAATGTGATATTTTAAATTCAGAAAAAAAGAAATAGATCAATTGAGAGAAAATCATCTAAAGTGCTTATAAATGGGTAAAAATGCATAGATTTTTCTATCTGCTCTAATTGAATTTAGATTATGCGGATGCATTTTTTATTTGTGAATTTACAGAAATTTTGAAGTTGTAAATTTTTTTTGGTAGTAAAAGGAAAATCTAATTTTTGAAAAAAAATTCCACTGGTTGTTTATCTCTCCCTAACATGCCACTTCAAGGCTTTATTGTGGTGTGACATTGATCCATTCTTCTTGGAGGCTATGACAGTGGGACTCAAGCTCTAATATACCTTACCAAGCTGGAAAGATCTTGAGTATGAGCTATATGAGAGAACCTGAATCTATTATGTGAAGATTGGCTTAAGTGAGTTCAGAAAAGCTCATCATCAAAAATTTAAGGACCAAGTGATAATTATTCATTTTTGGTCATTTATTAAGATATTAACCCACATCTCTAAAGTTGATATTTAAGAGTGACAAAATTTCAGATCTTTGGAAGTATGTTTTTACCTGTCTAAAGTAAAATTTAGGTAAGAAATATAAATGTATTGTTTCATAGAATCTCAGAGTTTTAGAGTTGAAAGAGATCTCTATCTAGTTCATCCCATCCCACAAACACTTTAATATATGCAATAAGTGGTTATCTATCCTATGCTTGAAGATTTTCAATGAGGAGGAACCCATTACCTCCTTAGGCAGTCTATTCCACTTTTGGAGAGCTATAAGTGTTAGGAACACTTTCTAAATATTAAACCCAAATTTGAATCTTTTTAAAGAAGCAATTGCTCCTAATTTTGCCTTACAGGATCAGATAAACCTAATTTCTTTGGTAATGTTTCAGCTCTTAAAATACATGAAGTTATTTATGATTCCTTCTTCACACCCTCTGTTTTTCTTCTGAGGCTAAACATGTCCAATTACTTCTACTGATCCTTGTATGATATAGACTTAAGATCCACTGTCCAAATTCAATAAACTACTGTAGATAAGATCTGAGTTACATAGGATATTGGCAGACACTCTCATCTTTATATTTCTTGAAATTATGCCTCTTTTAATGCAACCGATATTGCATTACCATTTTTGGCTGCCCCATTACTCCACTGACTCATTTTGAGCTTTCAATACACTAACCTCCCACACAAACTATTGCTTAATTATGCCTCTTCATCTTTATTTCTGAAGTTGTTTTTGAACCCAAATATAAGCCCTTACATTTATCCCTGGTAAAATCTATCTTCTAAATATTTTATGCTCAATGTGCTAGTTTGACCAGATATTTCTGAATCTTGAATTGTCAACCAGTATGTTATCTATGCCTCCTAGATTTTTTAATCTGCAAATTTGATAATGATGCCAATATAAGCCATTAGACAGTTCTAAAATAATAAAAATGTCAAAATGCTTAGGGCCAACTACAGATCCTTTGAGGACTCCACTAGAAATCTTTTGCCTAGTTGACAGTATATTACTTATAACTACTCTTTGAGTTTTTCCATTCAACCCATTCTAAATCCATTTAATTGCATTATCATCTAGTCTATACTTCTCCATCTTTTCTAAAAGAATAGTGTAAAGTAATTTATCAAATGTATTTTTAAATTTAAGAAAATTCAAATTTAGTACCTTTGCAAAAAAGGAAATAAAACTAGATTGGCATGACCTGATCTTGATGATATTATTCTTGTTCTTTATAATTGTTTCTTTCTATGATATATATATTCACTAACTTATCTTTATAGTGATTTGTTGCCAGTAAAGACAAGCTTGCTGACTTGTAATTTGCAAACTTAGGTCTCTTCCTTTTTTAAAAACGGAAGTAACACTTTTAGTTTCCATTTCTCAAATACCTTTATTATTTCCAACAATCTTTCAGATATAACAATGTCTTAGTAGTCATATCTTGCCGTTTTTTTCAGAACCCAAAGGATGACAATTCATTGAGGTCAGGGTATCTAACTAAATTCATCAATAGCGATTACTTTTAAAACAGCTTTTACTTTTTTCCAGTTGTACAATTTCTTTTATTTTTTAT
Organism: Antechinus flavipes; assembly: GCF_016432865.1. Taxonomy (NCBI): domain Eukaryota; kingdom Metazoa; phylum Chordata; class Mammalia; order Dasyuromorphia; family Dasyuridae; genus Antechinus; species Antechinus flavipes. The sequence goes on from NC_067398.1 coordinate 439,961,448, forward strand.
GTCTTTAAAATTTTTTATTTTTTAATACACATGGCTTTATGAATCATGTTGGGAGAAAAAAATAAAGCAAAAGGGAAAAACCGGGGAGAAATAAAAAAAAGCAGAAAAAAAGAAGTGAACATAAAATATTTTGATTTATATTCACTCTCCTTAGTTCTTTTTCTGGATGCAGATGGCATTTTCTGTCCAAAGTCTATTGGCATTCCTTTGGATCACTGAACTACTGAGAAGAACCAAGCCTTTCATATTAGATCATTGCACATTCTTGCTATTATTGTGTACAATGTATTCCTGGTTCTGCTTGTTTTGCTCAACATCAGTTCATATAAATCTTGCCAGGACTTTTTATAATCAGCTTGTTCAACATTTTTTAAAGAGCAATAATAATCCATTACCTTCTTGTACCACAACTTGTTTAGCCATTCCCCAATTGATGGGCATTCACTCCTTTTTCAATTAATTCTTTGCTACCACAAAAAGAGCTGCTACAAACATTTTTGTACATGTAAGTCCTTTTTCCTCCTTTATGATTTCCTTGGGATACAGATTCAGAAATGGCATTGTTGGGTCAAAGAGTATGCAGAGTTTTATAGCCCTTCGGGCATAGTTCCAGATTGCTTTCCTGAATGGTTGGATCATTTCACAACTCCACCAATAATACATTAGTGTCTCAGTTTTCCCACATCCCCTCCAACATTTATCATTATCTTTTTCTGTCATTTTAGCCAAGCTGATAGGTGTGAGGTGCTACCTCAGAGTTGTTTTAATGTGCATTTCTCTTATTAACAGTGATTCAGAGCATTTTTTCATATAATTACAAATGGCTTTAATTATGTAGATGTACTTTTATTAATATGGTAACTCTCTTTTCTTTTTTCTTTTTTTTATTATAGCTTTTTATTGACAGGACATATGCATGGATATTTTTTGCAACATTTTCCCTTGCACTCACTTCTTTCCAACTTTTTCCTCCCCTCCCTCCACCCACTCCCTTATTTGGCAGGCAGTCTCATACATATTAAACATGTTAAAGTATATCTTGGATACAATATATGTGTGCAGATCCGTACAGTTCTCTTGTTGCACAAGAAAAAATGAATTCAGAAGGTAAAAATAACCTGGGAAGAAAAACAAAAATGCAAGTAGTCCACATTCATTTCTCAGTGTACCTTCTCTGGGTGTAGCTGATTCTGTCCATCATTGATCAATTGGAACTGAATTGGATCTTCTCTTTATCAAAGATATTCACTTCCATCAGAATACATCCTCAGATAGTATTGTTGTTGAAGTGTATAATAATCTCCTGGTTCTGCTCATTTCACTTAGCATCAGTTCATGTAAGTCTCTCCAAGCCTCTCTATATTCATTCTACTGGTCATTTCTTACAGAACAATAATATTCCATAACATTCATATACCACAATTTACCCAACCATTCTCCAATTTATGGGCATCGATTGAATTTCCAGTTTCTAGTCACTAAAAAAAGGGTTGTCACAAACATTTGGGCACATACAAGTCCCTTTCCCTTCTTTAATATCTCTTTGGGATATAAGCCCAATAGTAACAATTGCTGGATCAAAGGGTATGCACAGTTTGATAACTTTTTGAGTATACTTCCAAATTGCTCTCCAGAATGTTTGGATCTGTTCACACCTCCACCCACAATGCATCAGTGTCCCAATTTCCACATCCCCTCCAACATTCATCATTATCTTTTCCTGTCATATTAGCCAATCTGACAGGTATCTAATGGTATCTCAGAGTTGTCTTAATCTGCATTTCTCTGATCAAGTGATTTGGAACACCCTTTCATATGAGTAGAAATAGTTTCAATTGCATCATCTGAAAATTGTCTGTTCATATCCTTTGACCATTTATCAATTGGAGAATGGCTTGATTCTTATAGAATCAGTTCTTTCTATATTTTGGAAATGAGGCCTTTATCAGAACTGTCAACTGTAAAAATGTTTTCCCACTTTATTGCTTCCCTTCTAATCTTGTCTGCATTATTTTGTTTGTATAAAAACTTTTTAACTTAATATAATCAAAATTTTCTATTTTGTGATCAATAATGATCTCTAGTTCTTCTTTGGTCACAAATTCCTTCCTCCTCCACAAGTCTGAGAGGTAAACTATCCTATGTTCCTCTAATTTATGTATAATCTTGTTCTTTATGCCTAAATCATGGACCTATTTTGATCTTATCTTGGTGTATGGTGTTAAGTGTGGGTCCATGCCTAGTTTCGACCATACTAATTCTAGTTTTCCCAGCAGTTTTTGTCAAATAGTGATTTCTTATCCCAAAAGTTAGGATCTTTGGATTTGTCAAGTACTAGATTGCTATAGTTATTGACTATTTTGTCCTGTGAACCTAACCTAACCTATTCCACTGATCAACTAGTCTATTTCTTAGCCCATGCCAAATGGTCTTGGTGACTGCTGTTTAATAATATAGTTTTAGATCAGGTACAGCTAGGCTGCCTTCATTTGATTTTTTTTTTCATTAGTTCCCTTGAAATTCTTGACCTTTTGTTCTTCCATATGAATTTTGTTATTTTTTTTCTAGGGCATTAAAATAGTTTCTTGGGAGTCTGACTGTTATAGCACTAAATAAATAGATTAGTTTAGGTAGCACTGTTATCTTTATTATATTTGCTCGGCCTATCCAAGAGCACTTAAAATTTTTCCAATTGTTTAAATCTGACTTTGTTTATGTGGAAAGTATTTTGTAGTTTTGCTCATATAATTCCTGACTTTCCTTTGGCAGAGAGATTTCTAAATGTTTTATGCTATCAATGGTTATTTTGGATGGAATTTTTCTTTGCATCTCTTGCTGTTGGATTTTGTTGATGTATAAAAAAGCTGAGGATTTATGTGAATTTATTTTGTATCCTGCAACTTTGCTAAAATTGTGAATTATTTCTAATAGCTTTTTAGTAGAATCTCTGGGGTTCTCTAAGTATACTATCATATCATCTGCAAAGAGTGATAAATTGGTTTCCTAATTCCTTTAATCTCTTTCTCAACTCTTATTGCCAAAGCTAGCATTTCTAGTACACTACTGAATAGTAATGGTGATGGCAGGCAACCTTGTTTCACTCCTGATCTTATTGGAAATGGTTCCAGCTTATCCTCATTACATATGATGCTTACTGACAGCTTTAAACAGATGCTCCTGACTATTTTAAGGAAAAATCCATTTATTCCTATACTCTCAAGTGGTTTTATTAAGAATAGATGTTGGATTTTATCAAATGCTTTTCCTGCATCTATTGAGATTATCATATGGTTTTTGTTAATTTGGTTATTGATATAGTCAGTATTGCTAATAGTTTTCCTAATATTGAACCAGCCCTGCATTCCTGGTATAAATCCTACTTGGTCATGGTATATTATCCTGGGAATGATTTTCTGTAATCTTTTTGCTAATATTTTATTTAAGATTTTTGCATCAATATTCATTAGGGAATTGGTCTATAATTTTTTCTCTGTTTTCAACCTTCTTGGTTTAGATATCAGTACGATGTCTGTACTGATGATGACACCATGTCTGTACTGATGTTGACACCATGTCTGTATCATAAAAGCAATTTGGTGGGACTCCTTCAATCCCTATTTTTTCAAAGAGTTTATATAGTGTTAGAGTTAATTGTTCTTTAAATGTTTGGTAGAATTTACATGTAAATCCATCTGGTCCTGGGGATTTTTTCTTAGGGAGTTGACTAATAGCTTGTACTATTTCTTTTTCTAAAATGAGATTGTTTAACCAATTTACTTCTTTCTCTGTTAATCTGGGAAAGCTATATTTTTGAAAGTATTCTTCCATTTCATTTAAGTTATAGAGTTGTCATAAAGTTGGACAAGGTAACTCTTAATTATTGCTCTAATTTCCTTTTTATTAGTGGTGAGTTCTCCCTCTTCATTTTTAAGACTAACAATTTGATTTTCCTCTTTCCTTTTTAAAATCAAATTTACTAAGGGCTTATCTATTTTGTTGGTTTTTTTTTCATAAAACCAACTCTTAGTTTTATTTATTATTTCAATAGTTTTTTCACTTTCAATATTATTAATCTCTCTTTTTACTTTTAGAAATTCAAGTTTAGTGTTTGACTGGGGTTTTTTAATTTGTTCCTTTTCTAGCTTTTTTAGTTGCAAACTAAATTCATTGACCTTCTCTTTCTCTATTTTACGCAAGTAGGCCTCTAGAGCTATAAAATTTCCCCTTATTACCATTTTGGCTGCATCCCACACATTTTGGTATGACATTTTGGTATGGTCTCATTATTGTCATTTTCTTGGGTGAAATTATTATGTCTATGATTTGCTGTTTCACCCAATCATTCTTTAGGATGAAATTATTTAGTTTCCAATTATTTTTTGGTCTATTTTCCCCTGGCTTTTTATTGAATGTAATTTTCATTGGATCATGATCTGAAAAGGATGCATTTACTATTCTGCCTTTCTGCATTTGAATTTGAGGTTTTTAATGTCCTAATATATGGTCAATTTTTGTATAGGTTCCATGAGCTGCTGAGAAGAAAGTGTATACCTTTCTGTCTCCACTTAGTTTTCTCCAAAGATATATCATGCCTAATTTTTCTAGTATTCTATTGTGGTTTGATTTATCTCTCTTTTGTCAGCTATCATTATTATATGCCTCCAGATGGATTTCTTTACTTGCTTTCCTTCTCTACATTATAATTAAAATACATGCACCTCTCCTTTCAGTCTGCATTCCTTTTTAGCCCCAGCATTTAACATAGTTTTGTAGGGCTGTGTCATGATTTTTTTTTTTTATTCTCTTTTTATGATCTTGATTTGGTTTTTTGTATTTATTTTTTTAAAGTCTAAGTTGATTAATGACTAGTCCTTTCTCACTGGAGAGATTTTTTCCTCTTCTGATTGGAATTGCTTTAATTTGTATCTTTAGAATTTCATTTTTGAGAGTTTCCCATATCTTCTGGACTGATTTAATCTGTAGAATTTGAAGTCATGGGATCTGTGCCTGAAGCATATAGGGTTAAGTTACTTGCCCCAAATCACATAGTTAATAAGTGTCTAAAGCTGTATTTGAACTCAAGGATGAGTTTTCCTCACTTCAGGCCTAGCACTCCACTGCACCATCTAGTTGCATAACTGGACCCACTCAAAAACAGTGTACAAAAGGTAGTAAAAGTTCAACAAAGCAATGAATCACAGAATATCTCCAAATTTAAGATGCCTTTTGGAGCTACATTCATGATCCTATGAAACTTTCTGTCCTTCTGGATACTTATTATCTTTCGTATAATTATGTCAAATTCTATTTGGGTCAGAGTTGAAGTAGAAAAGGAGAAAAAAGAGAGAAGAATCTGTGAACATTTTAGCAAGTAAGGGAAGGGAAGAGAAAAACCAGGGATAGTGAGTGAAATTATTTTTTCAGTTATTAGAAAAATGTCCATTATTGTCTTTCAGTCTCTTAAGCAGAAAAAGTATAGAACTTTTGTTGTTGTTAACTTCTTTTTAAATGGATCAACTCGTCAAACTTTCTGCAAGGGTATAGTGTTTCAGTGAGACCAAGCACGACTCACCTTTGAATGGTATTTTTAAAAAGTTTGAACTAAATTAAAACAAAGGATGTTCGTGTGTAACCTTATTTCCTCTGTTAATAATTATAAATATTGTAACTTCTTTTTCTAATGCTTAGCTAAATCTGTTTCATCTGGAATCTGAATGTGATCATCATAGCCTGAGAGAACAAACTTACCTAACAACAAAGAAAAGAAGAAAAAAATGTAGGGAATGAGAATCTTATTAGATCATAGAGCTTTAAAAAAATATGAGCTACCTTAAATAGGCCAACTCCAGCAGCCAATTAGAACAATAATTCATTTTTATTTTTATTGTGCTTATAAACTTTCCCCCTAGCCTCTGCTTTTGTAGTGCTGCCTATTCAAATTTAAATAATACAAATGATCAAGCTTTTAAAATGCAAAACAAAGAAGATAATCGGCTTACAAAAATAAAATATCCTCTCAATTTTTTTTCCTAAGAAACACATCCTTTACCCTTTTATTTGTCCAATTCATTTCCACTTTTTAGCAATATGATGATTTAATTTAGAATTCCAATAAGTTGGTCATTCTGGGCTGACCATTTATTTGTATGGGGCACCAGTTACAGAGCTGGTTCTTACCATAGTTGTAAAAGTCTATTAGACTTCTGGTCCAATATTCTCTGTTCATTTCAGCATCAGCCTGGGCAGTCAGTAAATTCACACTGCTCAAGATACTTCATCATAGTACTATATCATAGTCTTTTCTCCCAATAATTGGCACCCTTCTGGAACTTCTCTGACTCCTAACACTGGTGATCAAAACTTACTTGTCCATTGTCCTTAAATATCCATCAGAGTTTCAGATTACAAGATTGTTGTTTAGTTGTTTTTCAGTCATGTCTGACTCTTTGTGATCTTATTTGAAATTTTCTTGGCAAAGATTCTGGAATGTTCTGCCATTTTCTTCTCCAGCTCATTTTATAGATGAGGAAACCAAGGCAAACAAGATTTAATGGCTTGCTCAGGTTCACACAGTGTCTGGGGTCAGATTTGAACTCAAGAAGATGAGTCTTCTTGACTTCAAGGCTGGCATTCTTTCTACTGAGTCACCTAGCTGCTAGGATTACATGATGAAAATAGTTATAGTTAATATTTATATAGCACTTTAAGGTTTTTCAAAGCATTATATATTTTATTTGATCCTCACAACCACCTTATAAAATAAGGGCCATTTTATAATAAAGATAGAAAAATTATAGCTGAGATGAAATGACTTCACCAGGATTACACAGATAATATGTATCTGAGAAAGGATTTCAACTAAGGTTTTTCTGAATTCAAATTTTCTCTTTCTACTATACCACCTAATATCTAATTAGATAATCTCATGAATTAATTTGTTCTAAGGAGTTAGAGGCTAGATGGGCTATCTGAAACTGATAATATATGTGTGTAGCATCCCTTTCATATTCTTTGTCTCTCTATTGTTTTAAGCAGTAAGGTTTTTGGCCCAGTGTAGCCAACAGAGAAAGTTTAGGAACATGATGTGACAAATTGTACAAGAGTTGCAATTGCATAATTTCACCAGAGAATTATATGCAGGTCAGTACACAATCGTGCTCTTTGCCAATGGCTTGCTTCTGACTCTACTCACCCAATTTGAGTTGGACTAGCTAAGATCAGAAATAGATCTATGACTCAGACAGATGACTCAGGGAAAAGCCCAAACTCCTGTGAGTTTCAATTCATTCTAGATCCCAAGTTCTATACAATAGATAGGATCAAGATTCTGACATGAGAGTTTTGGTGCTGTCATCAAAGGATCAGCTCTCCTAGCTAGTGGGCATCTTTTTGCCCAGTTGCAGGGAGGGACAGTGGGGAACTAAATAGACTTGCTAGATGCATTTTTGATTCTTTGATTTTAGGAAGAATTCCCCATATTTATTATCCTCATGCTAAATAAAAATGGCAAACAATGACCCAGCAAACTTACCTGTCCTACATTGTCAATTTCATTATGCCAAGGACACATGACAAGATAGGAAATCAGGAAAGAGGCAGAATTACTGAAGATTAGGGTTTGGGGAATGATTCCTCATTGGGAAAATCCACAAACTCACATGAGCCCAGTTAATTGATTTGCTCTGCTATGGAGAGCCATAGCTAAGCGATAGATGGTTGTTCTGATTTGAGAACAATGGAAAGTGCTTTTCCTCAGGATTTTGACCAGCTAAGGGCCTATTCATACTACCAAGGTATCTGGATGTCAGGGTCATGTAAGTGGTTAGGCTACATGATTTTTTAAAAAGAGAGTCTTTAATGCTTTAATCCCTATTATTAATACTATTAATAAGTAAGATTCACAAAGCACTTTTAAAAACTAATATAGGGATTTCATGAAACATGGCTTTCAAAGCCTCAAGAAATATTTTCTCAAGGAAAAATAAACCAGTGGTAAAGAATTTTTTTTTTTTTTTTGGAGAGGAGTGGGGAAACCTTTTGGCAAAATTCAGATCTCTGAAGTTAGATAGTCTTTCTGTCTAGCTAAAGGGTGCACTGAAATTATAATAGCCCCCATCTCCCAGGGTTGCTATAAGGTTCAAATGAAATAATATTTGTAAAGAGTATAGCACAGTATCTGAAACATGGTAGATACTATGTAAATATTTATTATTATTATTATTATTACTTGCATTTGTACTTAGTAAATGTTCATTTAATTCCTACCTGATTCTTCATCTTTTTTTTTTTTTTTTTTTTTTTTTTTTTTTTTTTTTTTTTTGTCTTCTTGTGTATCATGGCAAAGTAATGTACAATTTTGGCTCTGAAGTCTTTAGCAGCATTTTCCAGTTTCAAATACAAAGGTATACATACAATCCTGTAATTGTCATGATGAGACAGTGAAAGTAAAGCTAACTCTTTTAATCATCAATAGCATTTATATAGTGCTTTAAGGTTTGCAAGCCACTTAGCAAGTCTTATTTTATTCTCATAACCCACCTAGATTGGTGTTATTACCACTCTCATTCTATAGCAGAGAAAAGAGGAAGGCAGAAGTTAAGTGATTTGCCCAGAATCAAAAAGCTAGTGGGTCTAAGGCTAGATTTGAACTCAGATTTGAACTGACTTCAAGTGTAGCACTCTATTCACTATGCTACCTAACTGTGTCATAGATGATTTTGTACAATTCTGCTTCATTTAAATCCAATTCATGTGTAAGTCAAAATATTATCCATTGTTATTGGTCCTCTTGGAAAACAAAGGACCAAAAAACTGGAAAACAATAACAAAGCAGAAAGCTTTCAAGCATTTCAATAGTAAAAAGTTCTTTTTGTAGAATATAATTTGTTACAATATATACTGCTTAGATACAAAATATCTTAAGAATGATCCTAAAGCAACTGGCCATGGTGATGCATGCCTATATTCCCTGAGCAAATAAAAAAAATCTTTCAGACAGGGCTTTGCAACTTTAGGTATTTTTTTTTTTTTAGTCCAACATTTGTATTTTATAGAAATGGAACTAAGTCCCAAACACATAAGAATTGCCCGTGGCCATGTAAATATTTAAATAGTAGAATCAGAATTTGAACTCAAGTACGATTATTTCAAGGATCTGTTTCAAGATCACTTGTCACTTATGATCAAAAAAGAAGTCCAAAGAGAATAAGACCCTAAGGCCCCAAAAGCAATTTTTTATGCTTTAGCTTCTAAAGGTTCCCAATTCACTATTTCTGCTAGGATGGGAAAGGAAGGGAGAGTGACTCTAACTTTTAAAAAAATTTAATTAATTTATTTAAAAATAATATGATAACTATATTTATTATATATATAAATATATTTATAATTATATTATACAATAATAAATAAAAATAAAATTAATTTATTTAAAACACGTGCAAAATAGAAAAAGAAAAATGTATATAAGAGGATTCAAAATATGAGACAATAAGTATACATTTCAAGAAAATCTGTATAATAAATAGTACATGCTATGTTAATAGTTGTCCACCTTTTCTTTGCTTCCATGTAGATTTTCTTTTGTTCTCTGTACTGCCTTTTTCACTTTATTCTTTTTCTTTTTACATTATCTTGAAACCCCTCTAGGCATTTTAGAGGACTTTTGGCCTCTAGGTATGTGGAAAAATATAGAACCAGAGGGCAGTATCTCTTCTGGTTTAGTGGCTTGTTGGCCTGTTTCTGACACAACTTCAACATATTTTCTCCTCTCTTCTTACTCTCTACCTACAATCCTTTCATTCAGTTGTCATAGAATGTATGACATCCATACTTGGCTATCTTCCCCAAATACCTGAGTACCTTAGCCCTAAGGCATATGTAGACTAAAGGAAATAGTCAGAACAGAGGATTGCTTGCTTCATGAGAACAAGGAAGGTGATCTTTTGAAGCTGAGTGAATTTACTGGGGAGATTAGGATTTTCTTCAATGATCCAAATAGTTCAGTGATTTCATCAATCCAGTCATTTCCAATAATGAAGATTGTAACATATCTGCATCTGACCATTTTATGTGATTCTTCTCCTTTTCCTTCTGTAACTCTAATACAAGGTCATAGGTCTTGAGCTAGAAGGGATCTCAATATTTGTCTAGTTTCACTCCTTCATTTTGCAATTAAGGAATGTAAAGCCTAGGGAAGTTAGATGATTTGCCCATCACACTGATAATATCAGAGACAGGATTTATACTCAAGTTTTCTAACTTCAAAATTAAAACTCTTCACTATATCACAATTAATATGGTTAATGCTGTCTCTGCCTTCTCTTGACATTGCCATCAATTGAGTACCTTGGCTTATGGCCATCACTCACTCACTCTTCCTACATGACTGACTTATCTTTCCACCCCTCTGTCCTTCTCTGGTAATCATGTACTTTAAAACTGGAATTTGAAGGTCCTAATATTTTCTCCTAATTAGGTTTATCATGTAACATTCAGTAAAATATTTAACCTCACAATACCCATCTGATAAACAGAATTAATGAATTTCTGAGGAGTCTACTGGATTTTAAGTTTGGAGAATTTTGAATTAAAGAAATAACATCAAAGAGAAGGGAAACTACAATATACAGAAAAAAATCTTTTAAAAGCCAGAGGTATTTATTTCAGGCATTGAATCATTATCATTTAACACTTTAATCTCTCTGTAATACCATTATATAGCAAAAGCCAAATCCTTCATTCACAAAATTGTTATATTCATTGGAAAAGACTATATTAAACACCAATTAAATATTTAAGCTCTGAGGCACACCAGGCCATGGACTGTATTAATCCACACCAAATAAAACTATGCATAAATGGGCAAAACATAATTCTTGCCCTGGAATATTTTATGACAATTGTAAAACATCTTATTAAAATATATGAGTAGATTGCTTAAGTGAATTAGAACCATGTCATAAGTTCAATGCCCTATGAAATGTGCAGTATTTATTTTAAAAAACTTGACTTTTAAGTAGCAAGACACATTAATGCTAAGCATGAATTCAGTTCTACTCCTGAATTTAATTTGATTTTTTACTTTTCTTCTCCTTTTAAATATTCATGATATGGGCTTCATGTTTTAGATAGCAGCACATAAAAATCACAGTCTTGGTATTGGCAAGGAACTCAAAAGTCATCCACTTCAATTGTCAACTATCCCATTCCCTTCCTATTCCCTTCCATTCTCATTTCTTTCCCATTACTTCCCTTCCTCTCCCTTAGTTCCTCCCTTCCACTCCCCTCTGATTCTCTATCCTTGTATTCTTTCTTTCCCTATCTTATGTAGGATAGAAGTGCATTAGCCACTTTCAATCCTGATTCTAATATTAACATTTGTTTCATTTTCCTGACTTGGGCTGGTTTTATCTTCTTTAAGGCAGCTTGATGACACTCTATTCCCAGGGTTTACAAAACTGCTATCAGACTGTGGCTATCTCACAGTCATGATGAGAAGTCATCATTTAGTCTTCACTTGAAGACCTCTTGCGACTTCCATAGCTTCCATGCTGTTACATATAAAAAGTTCAAGAGACATAATTTCTGGGTAATTAATAATTTCATTAATCATGCCAGCATACACTTAATAAAAGGGGTCAGTGGCATTCTTGAACGACAAAGACCCCTCACAGAACCTATACAATGGTTAAATGCCCTCGGAAGGATAGGTATTCCTAAGAGTGGCAATTAACTATGATTGATTAGCAAGTAATGAAAGAATGAATATTATAATGAGAGATGAACCTGTTCTGATTAGGGATTGGAGGAATACCTTTATTACTCAGACCTTTATGAGTAGAATACGAAGGATTGATTTTTACCCAGATGAGATTAAATTCTTTTTAAGTTTCTCTAGCTGAGTGGGGTTTTCTACTCAGGATACAAGGGCATGCACCCTGAGGATTGGGGCAATCTCATCTATCAACAATGTCCTTAAGAGACTGAACAACCTATAGATTTCTAAAAAGATCCTGGTCCTAAATCAATAATTGAATATAAATATAGGAGAGAAATAATAATTTCTCTCAAATAGGCAGTTTTACATGAAACTCACAAAAGTCATCCAGTTCAATTATCACCAGACTTTTCCTCTTCCCCTTTCTCTTCCCCTTCCCCCTCTTCTTCCCTACCCTCTTCTCCTTTTCTTTTTCCTTCCTTTCACTTGTATTCTTTCTTTCCCTTCTCTCATCCAAGCTAGAAATACATTAGCCACTTTCAATCCTGATTCTAATATTGATTGGCAGAAGCTTTAACTTGCTTGATTTTCCTGACTGGGCTAGTTTGATCTTCCTTGAGGAAGCTTGAAGACCTTTCACTCCTAGAGGTTTATATTACTGATGTCAGACTTAGTATGACTACCACATTGGACTTAGCCCTTTTATAGCTTGGAACACCAGAATTTAAGTGATCCACCAGCTTCACCTTCCTTCAGTAGCCCACACTCATCTTATATTAAATGTCATATTAGGATAAATGTCTCAGTCTTCAAGATTTTTTCCCTCCAAAGGCAATTGGGTTAAGTGACTTGCCCAGGATCACACAAGGAAGTAGTTGGTATACGAATCAAATTTAAAGCCCTCCTGACTTCAGGGCTAGTACTTCATCCATTGCGCCACCTAGCTGCCCCCAAGATTTTTAAAAATCCATTCTTACTCTGCCACCTCAGTATGCTCGCTCTCCCTGTTTTTTTTTTTTCCCCACCTACAAATTTGATAAACATGTCATCTATAATTCTATCTAAGTCATTGTAAAACAGGACAGAGGAAATTTCAAATCCATTAAAGAACATACATCAAGTTAATTTAAATACTTCAAAACTCTAATGAATATAATTTCTTTGATGTGGACATTCTTTTAAAGATGCATAGGATGAACCCATTCATTCTACCTATTTACCCTCATTCATATCCTTCTACACTCAGCACAGGGATCTACTGATTATATTTGGGGTTTTTCCTTGTTTTCTTGACAATACATAAGAAAACTGCAATGGAAAATGCTGGCTATCCATTAGTTGGTTGTCCCTCAATCTTGCTGAATAAATAGCCTATCTTTTTTTTTCTTTCAGTAATTTTTTTTCTGATAACACTGCTTATTCTACGCAATTCTTTATTTGTAATGTGTTTCAATCTTCTCACACTATTCAATGATCAAATGGACACTATTTTAATAACTAATCAAGGTGTCTAGTCATTTAGTTAATTTTGAATTAATTTAATTGTTCTATTATCAAGCCCATATGTCCTCACATTTTCCAAAAGAATAGCATTTTGTCAGATGTTTTGCTAAAATCTGTGTTCATTATAGTGATCTCATTCCTCTGTCTAATAAACTGGTTTAAAAAGTGAAATGTTTTAATTTGGCACAACCTGTCCTTGGAAAATGTCATAATGATATCTAATGCTAATGCTTCCTTTCGTTGAAGTCCATCCACAGTAAATAACAATTTTAATTATTTGTTTTAGGTTATTTTTAGTCAATAATAATAATAAAATTCCCTTACTTATAGTTTTCAGACTCCATCATCTTTTTTTTTTTTTTTTGAAAATTGAGAGATTTGCCTTTTTTCTTGTTGTACCTTTCCAAACCTTAATGATTTTTCAAAGATCACTGATAGTGGTTCAGAAGTAATATATCATAGTTCTTTTATTATTAGACAATGGGAGCTTTCTTACTATCCCCATACTCATCTTGGGTATCAACTCCTTTTTAGTCATTATTGTTATCTCTGTTCCAGCACAAAAATATTTTTCCTTGGAAGAAAAAAACAGAAGTAAAATGAGAGTTCAGTTGCTCTGATTTCTCTCCCTTATCACTTATTTTCATCTTATCAATTCCAGGGAGCAATCCAATCTCATCTTAGGTTCTCCTCTTTTCCCCATTAGAATGAAAACATCATTTTCATTCTTGTTTTTACTTTTTCTTACAAGTTTTATCCAAGTATACTCTAGCATTTGTGACAATATTCTTAGTGAACTATATCATATTCTTGCATTCATCCTGTTACTAATGTACTCTGCATACATTCTTATAAATTTTTTGGGGGAATTTTCTATGAATCTTTTTATAGAAGCAAATTTCCTCTTCAGTGGAATCTTTTTCTTTTTTCTCTCCTTGTAGAGAGGAGCCAAGATGAGAGAGAAAAGCAAGGAAGTTGCCTGAGTTCTCCTGAATGTCCTTCAGAAATAACCTTAAGTCAAGCCTCTAAATGGATTCTTGAGTGACCGAACCTACAAAAAGATGAATTGAAACAAATTTTCAGCTTTAGACAACTTAAAAGTATTTCATCAAAGGATTATCTTCCTCTATAAAAGGGGAAAACATCCTAGCACAGATGGAGTCTGGACAAGCCAGCAGTAGTATGTCCTTAGTCACAGCACAGATTAGCAACCAAGGCCTCTTGATTCTGACTCTGCATGCTAGTGGTACAGCAGACCAGCTTGAGATTTCCAACCTCAGCACAGAATGAAAACTGCCAATCCAGGAATCTCTGGCACAAAAGGCATGACTAGGCCAGGCCTCCCCAGCACAGAGAATATCTTGGGTCAGAAAACCAGTGTCTAGGTCTCTTGTCTCCAGAGGAAGAAATTTGGGACAATGCCTTTTGTGCCCCATGAACAAAGCTCAATTTTGAAAGTCATGAAATAGGCTAAAATGATTAAAAACCAATAGGAAGACCTGGCCATAGAAAGCTGCTTTGTGACAGGGAAGAGCAAAACACAAACTCAGGAGAGGACAACAATGTCAAATGCTTACATGTAAAGCCTCAAATAATAAGAAGAATGGTCTCAAGTCCAAAAAGCCTTCTTCAAAGAGTTCAAAAATATTTTAAAAACCAAGTAATAGAAATAGAAGAAAAACTGGGGAAAAATGAATTACTCAAAAGTCAGCAGCTGGGGAAAAAAGAACAAAAATTGACCAAAGAAAAAAAAATTGCTTAAAAAATACAATTGGCCAAATGGGAAAAAAAAATCCACTGAAGAAAACAAGTAAGTCCTTAAAGAGTGAAATTGGCCAATGAAAAGGAGGTACAAAAGCTAACTGAAGAAAACAATTCCTTAAAAATTAGAATCAACCAAGGGGAAGCTAATGACATTATGAGACTTGAAGAATCAGTCAAGCAAAATCAAAATAATGAAAAAAATAAAAGAAAATGTAAAATCCCTCTTGGAAAAACAGCTGACTTGTAAAATAGATCTAAGAGAGATAATTTAAGAATTATTAGACTACTTGAAAACCATGATCAAAAAAAGAGCCTGGACAGCATCTTTCAAGAAATTATCAAGGAAACACTATTGTGATAATCTTGAATGAGGGTAAAATAATCATTGAAAGAATCTTCAGATAACTTCCTGAAAGGAAATGAAAACTACTTGGAATATTATAGCATATTCCAGAATTATCATAAGGTCAAGAAGAAAATATTGCAATCAGCCTTCCTACCCCCTCAATATAAAACCAACCAACCAACCAAACAAAAAAAAAAAACCAAACAAAAAGCAAAAATAATACAAATATTAAGAGCCATATTTAGGATTACACAGAATTTAGCTACATGAAATGATTGGAAGGTTTGGAATATGCTATTCTGGAAGACAAAGAAGCTTGTATTACAACCAAGAATCAACTCAGGAAAACTGAGCATAATCTTTCCAGGGGGAAAAGTAGATATTCAATGAAATGAGGGACTTTCAACTTTTTGATGGAAGGGCCAGAGCTGAACAGAAAATTTGATATTCAAATATAGGACTCAAGAGAAGCATAAAAAGGTGAATAGATAAGGGAAACAATGTCAATTAAGTTAAATTGTTTATACCCCATACAAAGGAAAATATTTACTTGTAATTCATGAGAACTGTATTTCTATTAGGGCAGTTAGAAGGAATAGACATAGACAGAGGGTGTGGCTGTAAGTTGACTTTGATGAGTTGCATATAAGCTGACTTTGATGATATATAAAAATTAAAGAATGGGAAAAATGATTGCATTAGGAGAAAAGGAAAGGAGGAGGCAGAATAAGGTAAATTGCAAAAGAGTCATAATACTGGGAAAGAAGAGAGGGATTGAACATTGTTTAAATCTTATTCTTATATAACTTGGCTAAAAGGAATAACATACACACTCAGTTTTAGAATTTTATCTTGCCTTACAGGGAAATAGGAGGAGAAAGGGAAAAAATAAAGGAAAGGGAGTCTGATAGAATGAAGGGCATATGAGGGGGCAGAAGTAGGAGGAGAAAGAGGAAAGAAAAGGAAAGTGGGTACTCATAGAAGGGAGGGCAGATTGAGTGACATGATGATCAGAAGCAAAACACTGATCATGAGGGACAGATGAAAGTAGAGAGAAAAGTATAAATGGGGGAAAATATGATTGAGGGTTAACACAGTTAACAATTATAGTATGAATGGGATGAACTTTCCCATAAAACAGAACCAAATAGCAGAATGGATTAAACAGTAGAATCTATAATATGTTGTTTACAGGAAACACATCTAAAGCAGAAAGACACAGAGAGCAAAAGCGAACGGTTGGAACAGAATATATTATACTTCAGTTGGAGTAAAAAAAAAAAAGTTGGGTTAGGAAATCTGCTCTCAGACAAAGCAAAAGCAAAATTAGATCTACTTGAAACAAGATGAGGAAGGAAACCACATCTTGCTAAAAGTTACTACAGACAATGAAATAATATCAATATTAAAGTTATATGTTAGCATTCTAGTGATAACTCAATGGAGTTGGTAGAAACAATGTTTTTTGGTTCACACATTAGAGGGAATCCTTACAAGGTGTTAAGTCATTAGAATTGATAGAAACAATGCTTAAGTTAACACCTTTAAGAGTTCACACATTAGCTCACACATTAGTTCACAAGTTTGGGAGATTTCAGGGTTCAGTATGAGATATCCAAATTTACACCTCCCATAATCCCACTCTCAGAGGAGGAGTCAATCTTTGAGTTTACACCTCTAAAAGAGCATAAAAAGAGCTTCAGTCAGTCAGTCAGTCAGTCAATCAATTTATAAGATTGCCAGGAGTCGGAGTTGAGCTAGAGGCAGAAGCTGGCAGACAAGTTGCAAGAGCTCTTGGAACCAAGGAAGGAGATAGGCCTCTAAGAAAACTAACTGGGCTAATTTGGAAGAGACAATAAAAGACTGTACTTAAATCTTTGGCTGCATTTGAGGTGATTGTCACTTGGAACTAAAACAAAGGCTGCCTCCAGAAACCTCCCCAAGAAACCTGCTTCCAGAGAACTATCATATTTTAGAAAAGAAGAAGAACACTTCAGTTATATGCATCAAGTAGTGTAGCATCTAAATTTTTAGAGAAGTTACAGGAAGAAATAGAAAAACTACTAATGGGGGACCCTAACTTTTCTCTTTCCAAACTAGATCAATATAATCACAAGATAATCAAGAAGATAAGGAGGTAAATATAATTTTAGAAAAGTTAGATATGATAGACTTCTAGAAAAAAAAACTGAATGAGGATAGATTATGCTTTTTCTCAGAAGTACATGGCACCTCCACAAAAATTGACCATGTATTAGGGCATAAAAACCTCACAATCAATGCAGAAAGGCAGAAATATTAAATGTATTCTTTTCAGATAATGATGAAATAAAAATTAAATGTAATAAAGGTTTATGGAAAGATAAACTAAAAACTAATTGGAAACTAGTCTAATCCAAGGAATGAGTAGCTCAAACAACAAATCATAGAAACAATCAATAATTTCATCCTCGAGAAGGACAATAATGAGACAACATATCAAAACTTATGGGATGCACCCAAAGCAGTTCTTAGGGAAAATTTTATATCTATAAATGTTTACATGAATAATAGAGGGAAAGAGGAGATCAATGAATTGTACATACAACTAAAAAATCTAGAAAAAGAGCAAATTAAAAATCCTCAATTAAATACCAAATTAGAAATTCTGAAAATCAAAGGAGAACCTGATTCTAACCCTAACCCTAAAATAAAACTAAGAGCTGGCTTCATGAAAAAAAAAACAAAAACAAAAACACAGACAAACATTTAGTTAATTTGATTTAATAAAAGAAAGAAGAAAACTAAATTATCATTATTAAAAATGAGAGGGATGAATTCATCACCAATGAGCAGAAAATCAAAATAATAATTCAAGACTTTCTTGCTCAAGTGTATGCCAATGAATCTAACAGTCTAAGTGAAATTGATGAATGTTTACAAAAATATAAATTGCCCAGATTAATAGAAAAGGAAATAAAATACTTAAATAACCCTATTTTAGAAAAGAAAAGCAATTGAAAAAAGCCATCAATAGACTCCTTAGGAAAAAAAATCTCCAGGGCTAGGCAAATTTACAATTGAATTTCACCAAATTTTTTGATTTTTTTTGGGGGGGGGGTAAGGCAATTGAGGTTAAGTGTCTTGTCCAGGGTCATCTAGCTAAGAAATGTTAAATATCTGAAGCCTAATTTGAACTCACATCCTTCTGAATTCAAGACCAGTGCTCAATCCTCTGGGCCATCTAGCTGCCCCTCCACCAAATATTTAAAGAACAATTAATTCTGACCAGCAGGATGAATACAGAGAGGCTTGGAGAGACCTACATGGACTGATGCTAAGTGAGATGAGCAAAGCCAGGAGATCATTATACACTTCGACAACGATATTGTATGAGGATGTATTCTGATGGAAGTGGATTTCTCTGACAAAGAGACTTAACTGAGTTTCATTGGATAAATGATGGACAGAAACAGCTACACCCAAAGAAGGAATACTGGGAAATGAATGTGAACTATTTGATTTTTTATTTTCTTCCTGAGTTATTTTTACCTTCTGAATCCAATTCTCCCTGTGCAGCGGGAGAACTGTTCGGTTCTGCAAATATATATTGTATCTAGGATATACTGCAACATATTTAACATATATAGGACTGCTTGCCATCTTGGGGGGGGGAGGAGGGAGGGAGGGGAAAAAACAAAACATAAGTGATTGCAAGGGATAATGCTGTGTAAAAATTATCCTGGCATGGATTCTGTCAATACAAAGTTATTATTAAATAAAATTAAATTAAAAAAAAAAGAACAATTAATTCCAATACTATATAAATTATTTGAAAAGGAGGAGTCATATCAGATTATTTTTGTAATACAAATATGGTGCTAATAACTAAACCAGGAAGAGTTAAAATGGAAAGAAAATTACAGACCAATCTTTTTAATGAATATTATTGGAAGAAATTTAAATAAAATCTTAACAAGGAAATTAAAACAATTGATCACAAGTATAATACTTGGGTAGTTCTTATATACCAGGACTGTTTCCTGGCATACAGAGCCGTTTCAGTATTAGAAAAACTGTCAGTATAATTGACCATATCAATAATAAAGGTAACAGAAAACATACAATCATCTGAATAGAAGCAGAAAAAGCTTCTGACAAAATACAGCATCTATTTCTATTAAAAACATCAGAAAGTGTAGGAATACGTAGATTTTTCCTTAAAATGATAAGGAGTATTTATCTAAGACAATTTGCAAGCCTTATATGTATTGGGGATAAGACAGAAGCCTTCCCAATAAGATCAGGACATTATCACCACTATTCAATATAGTTCTACAAATATTAGCTTTAGCAATAAGAGAAAAAAAGAAATTGAATTAGAATAGATAACGAAGAAACAAAACTGTCACTCTTTGCAGATGATAAGATATGTTTAGAAAATCCTAGAGAATCAACTAAAAATATATGTGCAGAATAAATGCACACAAATGGACAGCTTTTCTATATATTGCCAACAAAGCCTAGCAGTAAGAGATAGAAAGAGAAATTTCATTTAAACAACTATACATAATATAAAACATTTGGGAATCTACCTGCAAAGACAAATGTAGGAATTATATGAACACAATTACAAAACACTTTTTTAGTCAGATTTTGCTCATTGCCCATGGATAGGCCAAGTTAACCTAATAAAAATGACATTTCTACCTAAATTAATTTGCTTATTCAGTACCATACCAATAATAACTGCCAAAAATTATTTTATAGAACTAGAAAAATAATAACAAAATCATCTGTAAAAGTAAAAGGTCCAGAATATCAAGAAGATTAATGAAAAAAAAAAATGAAAAGGAAGGTGACCTAGCCATACCATATCTAAAACTACAATATAAAGCAGCAATTATCAAAACTAGTATTAAGAAATAAAAGTGATGTAATGGAATGGGTTAGGTCTACAAGACATAGTAGTAAAAACTACAGTAACCTACTGTTTAATAAACCTCAAAACTCTAGCTTTTGAGATAAGAACTCACTATCTGACAAAAACTGCTGGGAAAACTGGAAAATAGTATGGCATAAAGTAGGCATAGACCAACATCTCACATCCTATTCTAGAAAAGATCAAAATGGGTACATGATTTATCCAAAAACTATTATATCGTAAGCAAATCAGGAAAGCAAGGAATAGTTTACCTGTCAAATCTATGAAAAAGGGAAAAAATTATGACCAAACATTATGAAATGCAAAATGGACAATTTTTGATTCAAATTAAAAAGTTTTTTCACAAACAAAGCCAATGCAACCCAGATTAGAAAGAAAGCATAAATCAGGGAAACAATTTTTATAACCAGTGTTTCTGATAAAGGCACTTTTTTCAAATATATAGAGTACCGAGTCAAATTTATAAGAATGCAAAGCAATTCTCAATTGATAAATAGTCTAAGTATATGAGCAGGTAGTTAAGAAATTAACTAATGAAGAAATTAAAACTAATTCTAGTCATAGGAAACAATGCTCTAAATCATTATTCATCAGAGAAATGCAAATTAAAACAACTCTGACTTACCACTTTTCACTTTTCAAATTGGCTAATATGACCAAAGAGGAAAATGAAAAATGTTGGAGGGGATATGGGAAAAATGGAAAAAGGGAATGCTTTGTTGCATAGAGTTGTGAACTGATCCAATCATTCTGGAGAGAAATTTAGAGCTATGCTCAAAGGGTTACAAAATGGTATCCCTTTGATCCTACTCAATCTATATCCCATAGTTGTATGCTTGTGAAATCTGGACAGTATGCCAGTATCATGCCAAGAAACCAGATGGCTTCCATTTAAATTATCTTAGGAAGATTCTGAAGATCACCTGGCAGGATAAGAAAACAGAAAAGGTCCTTTTTCAAACTAAATTGCCAAGCATTTCATCTCTATTGCAGAGAGTACAACTCCATAGGCTGACCACATTGTTCAAATGCCAAGTGTACGCTAGCCAAAAATAATATTTTATGAACTCACACGTGGCAAGCATTCACAAGGTCAGAAAAATTCTACAAGGATACCCTCAAGGTCTCTCTTAAGAACTTTAGAATTAATTGTATGGCATGAGAAACACTGGCACAGGGTCACCCAGCATGGCATAGATCAGAGAAGATATTGTGGTCTATGAGCAAAGCAGAATAAAATTAGTTGAGAAGAAACATGATATACACAGAGTTAAGAAGCCACCCCATATGTTCATATGGACTATTTATGTCTGACCTATGGCAGAGCAATCCGAGATTATATTGATCTGATACATGGACACAATGTAACTTGACTACCATAGTGATGTCATTTTGATCCTCTTTGATAATGAAAGAAAATAATCCAACCCTATATTCCAAAGAGGTCATAAAAAGGGAAAAGACCCATACATAAAAATATTTTTAGTGGCTTTTTTTTTTTTTTTTTTGGTGGCTGTCTGAACAAGTTGTGGTATAGGAATGTAATGATATTCTTATGCTATAAGAAATGATGAGCAAACAGATTTCTGAAAAAAAAACAACTTACTTGAATTGAAAGTGAGTGAAATGATCAAAATAGAAGACTGCACAGTAAAAAACAACACTGTGCTATGATTAGCTATGATAGACTTAGCTTTTTTCAATAATACAAAAACTCCAAGACAATTCCAAAAAAACCTCATGTTGGAAAATACTATCCACACCCAGAGAAATAACAATGGTGTCTGAATGCAGACTGAAACACATTATTCTCATTCTATTTCACTCTTGTTTTTCCCTTAAGATCTGCTTCTTTCACAATATGACTAATGTGGATATATGTTTGATGAACAAATTATATCAGATTGCTGTCTTCCCTGGGGGCAGGGAAGGTGGGAGAAAAATTTGGAACTCAAAATCTTATAAAAGTGAATTTTGAAAAATATCTTTATAAGTAATTAGAAAAAATAAAGCATTGTTATATGGGAAAACAAAGAATTACATTCTTGGGAAGTTCTCATTCTTCCTGGGCTGGCTTTCTTTTTATAATATTAGTCTCCCCTTGCACTATTTATTATTTTATTTTCCCCCAGTAACATGTAAAACAATTTTTAACTTTTATTTTTTTAAATTTTGGGTTACAGATTCTCTCCTTCATTTCTCTCATTGAGAAGACATATGTGAAGTCATATAAAATATTTCCATAAAAGTCATCTTATGAAAGAAAATACAAACCTCTTCCACTATCAATCTCACCCAAACTCTTAAGAAAAACAAATTTGAAAAAAATATGCTTCAATCCATGTTCAGATCCAATCACTTGTTTCTCCATGTATAATATAGCATTTTTCATCCTAAGTCCTTCAGAACTTTCTTACAAGCTGATATCTTACAATATGGCTATTACTTTATACTTAGTACAATTCTCTTTGCATGAGCTCACATTAAGTTTTTCCGGGTTTTTCTAAAAGCATTCTGCTCACCATTTCTTATAGCACAATATTATTCCATCACAATCACATACCACAATTTGTTCAGCCATTATCAATTTATGGACATCCCCTCAATTTTTAATTCTTTTCTTTGAGAAAAGAGCTACTCTAAGTATTTTTGTACATATAGGATTTTCTTTTTAAAAATATCTCTTGAAGATGGCAGAGAAGGTACACATGACTTTCTAAGCTCCTCTCATCCCCTCACAACCAACTATTAAATTTAGCCTCAAAAATAGTGCTTGACTACTAAAATTCATGAAGATTAGAAGCACACAATTTAGCAGTGGAAGATAATCTAGAACATAGCCAGGAAAAGTTTGTCTGGAGGGGGCAGTAACAGACTAGCACAGGCAAGCAGACCAGAGGCCGGGGTGATCTTTGTGGCTAGAGAAGTTATAGAGACAACTTTGCTATAGGCTAACTGCTCTGCCTTGATTACAAAGCAGTAAACTGGCAGAGAAATTAAAGCCTAAAACAGAGGGTACTCTCTAAAAAAAACCAGAACTTAACAAGCTCTGACTCTAACCACCCAAAACCGGAAGTGACTCAGGCAGACCCATAACACAGCCCTGCAGCCACATCCTACAGTACAGGGGCTTTTGTGGGGCAGTTACAAATCTGCACTGCAGGGGGGCACAGCCTGGGGCAGTCTCTAATCTGCACAGTGGGGGGGCTTGGCCTGGGACAATAGAACTTCCTTAGCACAACTGTGCTTCTGGGGCTGAGATACTTCCAGTTCCCTACAGGGCTATTCACTGTTCAATCGCTAATACCCACAGCCCTTGGACAGGCTTTGGCTTAGGGTAGTGAAACTTTCACTGCTCAGCATCTAGCCCTAGGGCAGTGGTTAACTCACAGAGCAGGGTTCTTTGCAGGGCACTTTCTCAGTTGGGTCCTGCAGGCCTGAGTTACTTCCAGGTGGGGAACTCTTTCCCAGAGCACTCCAGTACCTTGCTGCTCTTTGTAGCTAGTTGGCAGAATAGCTACCTCCATATACCTATCACTGCTCTGCAGAGGAAGCTGGTAACCTCCTGGACCTGAAGGCAGACCCTACAGGCTTTAAAAAATGAGTAAAAAAAATCAAAAGGATGATAGATAGCTTTTATACAGAAAGAGAACAACTTTTCAACCCTGAGGAGACTAATAGCAGACAGTCTCCAGACAATTGTTGGTCTCCAACACAAAAGGCTCTCCTAGAAGAGACAATTAAAAACCTTAAAAGAGAACTAGAAGAAAAATGGGAAAAGGAAAGAGAAGCTATGCAAGAGAGCAACAACTTCCTGAAATGTGAATTGGAAAAGGTAAAAAACTCCCAAGAAGTGCAGAGAAACAGAATTTGTGAATTGGAAAAAGAAAATAACTCACTAAAAAAAGAATTAGTGAAATGGAAAAAAAAGTTCCATAGAGCAAAACAACTCACTTAAAAACTCAATTGGACATATACAAAAAGAAGTAAAAAAAAGCTAATGAAGAAAATAACTCACTAAAAATCAGAACTGAACAAATAGAAATGACTGATTCATTGAGACATCAAGAATCAGTCAAGCAAAACCAAAAAAAATGAAAGATTGGAAAAAATGTCAAATATTTACTTGGAAAAACAACAGACCTGGAAAGTAGATCTAGGAGAGATAACCTGAGGATCATTGGATTGCCCGAAAATTATGATGAAAAAAAGAGCCTAGATACTATTTTACAGGAAATCATCAAAGAGAACTGCCCAGAAGTAATAAAACCAGAAGGTAAAATAGGCATTGAAAGAATTCATCGAACACCTTCTGAAAAAGATCCTAAAATAAAAACTCTGAGGAATGTTGTGGCCAAACTTCAGAATTTTCAGACTAAAGAAAAAATTTTACAAGCAGCCAGGAAAAAACAGTTCAAATACGGAGATGCCACAATAAGGGTCACGCAAGATCTGGCTGCCTCAACCTTAAAGGATCAAAGGGCCTGGAAATCAGATATTCCAAAGGGCAAAAGAGCTTGGAATGCAGTCAAGAATAAACTACCCAGCTAAGTTGAGTATTTTTTTCCATGGAAGAAGATGGACATATAATGAAATAGAAGAATTCCATTTGTTTCTAAGGAAAAAATCAGATTTAACCAAAAAATTTGATTTCCAACCATAGGACTCAACAGAAGTAGAAAAAGGTAAAAGGAACTCTTGAGAACTGTATTTCTGTTGTGGATATACATAAAAACCACATGTATAATTTGATTTTGCTGATATATCATAAAAAAAAGGGAAGTAGAAATGGAAAGGGGATAGTGTCAGAAAAAGGGAAAGGGGGAGATAAAAAGAGGGAAACTACATCCCACGATGAGGCAAAGGAAACCTATCATATCTGAGGAACTTAGAGAGGGGGAGGAACATTGTGTGAATCTTACTCTCATCAGTGTTGGCTCAGAGGAAATAATTGACATATTTGTTTTACAGAGAATCTTCTCTCACCTCATTAAAAAGTGGGAGAGGAAAAGGGAAAAGGAAAAAGAGTAATAAGGAAAGGGTACAAGAAAGGGGAAGGGATTCAAAGGGAGGAGGGAGGGATCTTAAAGAGGGAGAGCTGTGTGACACAAGTGGGACCCATAAATTTAATACTAGGGAAGAGGGTAAAGGGGGCAAGAAAAAGAAAAGCATAATCTGGGGATATTAGGATGGCAGGGAATACAGAATTAGTAATTTTAACCATAAATGTGAATGGGATGAACTCTCCCATAAAGTGGAGGCAGATAGCAGACTGGATCAAAAGTCAGAACCCTACAATATGTTGTTTACAGGAAACACATTTAAAACAGGGAGATACATACAGAGTAAAGGTAAAAGGCTGGAGCAGACTCTATTATGCTTCAGGTGAAGTCAAAAAAGCAGGGGTAGCCATCCTTATCTCAGATCACGCAAAAGCAAAAATTGATCTCATTAAAAGAGATAAGGAAGAAAACTATGTCTTGCTAAAGGGTACTATAGACAATGAAGCAATATCAAGATTAAACATATATGCACCAAGTGGCATAACATCTAACTTCCTAAAGGAGAAGTTAAGAGAGTTGCAAGAAGAAATAAACAGCAAAATTATAATAGTGGGAGATCTCAACCTTACACTCTCAGAATTAGACAATAAAAGAAATAATAAAGACCCAACTTTATGCCAATAAATTTGATAACCTAAGTGAAATGAATGACTACCTCCAAAAATATAGGCTTCCCAGATTAACAGAGGAGGAAGTAAATTGCTTAAATAGTCCCATTTCAGAAAAAGAAATAGAACAAGCTATTAATCAACTCCCTAAAAAAAAATCCCCAGGACCAGATGGATTTACATGTGAATTCTACCAAACATTGAAAGAATAATTAGCCCCAATGCTATATAAACTATTTGAAAAAATAGGGAATGAAGGAGTCTTACCAAATTCCTTATTATACCACAGACATAGTACTGATACCTAAACCAGGTAGGTTGAAAACAGAGAAAGAAAATTATAGACCAATGTCCCTAATGAGTATTGATGCTAAAATCTTAAATAAGATATTAGCAAAAAGACCACAGAAAATCATCCCCAGGATAATACACCATGATCAAGTAGGATTTATACCAGGAATGAAGGGTTGGTTCAATATTAGGAAAAGTATCAGTATAATTGGCCCTATTAATAACCAAATTAACAAAAACCATATGATCATCTCAATAGATGCAGAAAAAGCATTTGATAAAATCCAACATCCATTCCTATTAAAAACACTTGAGAGCATAGAAATAAATGGGCTTTTCCTTAAAATAACCAGTAGCATTTATTTAAAACTATCAGTAAGCATCATATGTAATGGGGACAAACTGCAACCATTCCCAATAAGATCAAGAATGAAACAAGGTTGCCCACTATCACTATTACTATTTAATATTGTATTAGAAATGCTAGCTTTGGCAACAAGAGTTGAGAAAGAGATTAAAGGAATTAGAGTATGCAATGAGGAAACCAAATCATCACTCTTTGCTGATGATATGATGGTATATTTAGAGAACCCCAGAGATTCTATTAAAAAGTTATTAAAAATAATACACACCTTTAGCAAAGTTGCAGGATACAAAATAAACCCACATAAGTCATCAGCATTCTTATATATCACTAACAAAACCCAACAGTTAGATTACAAAAAGAAATTCCATTTAAAATAACTACTGATAGTATAAAATATTTAGGAATCTATCTGCCAAGGGAAAAGCAGAAACTTTATGAGCAAAACTACAAAACACTTTCCACACAAATTAAGTCTGATCTAAGCAACTGGAAAAATATTAAATGCTCTTGGATTGAGTGAGCAAATATAATGAAAAGGACAATACTACCTAAACTATTCTATTTATTTAGCACTATACCAATCAGATGCCCAACAAACTATTTTAATGACCTAGAAAAAATAGCAACAAAGTTCATATGGAAAAACAAAAGGTCAAGAATTTCAAGGGATTTGATGAAAAAAAATCAAATGAAGGTGGCCTAGCTGTACCAGGTCTAAAATTATATTATAAAGCAATGGTTACCAAAACCATTTCATATTGGCTAAGAAATAGGCTAGTTGATCAATGGAATAGGTTAGGTTCAAAGGACAAAATGGGCGATAACTTTAACAATCTTGTGTTTGACAAACCCAAAGACCCCAGTTTTGGGGATAAGAACTCACTATTTGACAAAAATTACTGGGAAAATTGGAAATTAGTATGACAGAAACTGGGCATTGACCCACACTTGACACCATACACCAAGATATGGTCAAAATGCATTCATGACTTAGGCATAAAGAATGAGATTACAAATATATTAGAAGAGCATCGCATAGTTTACCTCTCAACCTGTGGAAGAGGAAGGAATTTATGACCAAAGAAGAACTAGTGATCATTATTGATTACAAAATAGAAAATTTTGATTATATCAAATTGAAAAGTTTTTGTACAAACAAAACTAATGCAGACAAGATTAGAAAGGAAGCAATAAACTGGGAAAACATTTTTACAGTCAAAGGTTCTGATAAAGCCCTCATTTCGAAAATATATAGAGAATTGACTCCAATTTATAAGAAATCAAGCCATTCCCCAATTGATAAATGGTCAAAGGATATGAACAGACAATTCTCAGATAAAGAGATTGAAACTATTTCCAGCCATATGAAAATATGCTCCAAGTCATTATTAATCAGAGAAATGCAAATTAAGACAACTCTGAGATACCACTATATACCTGTCAGATTGGCTAGCATGACAGGGAAAGATAGTGTACAATGTTGGAGGGAATGTGGGAAAACAGGGACCACTGATACATTGTTGGTGGAATTGTGAATACATCCAACCATTCTGGAGAGCAATTTGGAACTATGTTCAAACAGTTATCAAACTGTGCATACTCTTTGATCCAGCAATGTTTCTACTGGGCTTATACCCCAAAGAGATATTAAAGAAGGCACACTTGTATGTGCCAAAATGTGCCAAAAACAGGCAGCCCTGTTTGTAGTTTCTAGAAACTGGAAAATGAATGAATGCCCATCAATTGGAGAATGGTTGGGTAAATTGTGGTATATGAATATTATGGAATATTATTGTTCTATAAGAAATGACCAGCAGGATGAATACAGAGAGACCTGGAGAGACTTACATGAACTGACGCTGAGTGAAATGAGCAGAACCAAGAAATCATTATATACTTCAACAATGATACTATATGAGGATGTATTCTGAAGGAAGTGGATTTTTTTGACAAAGAGAAGATCTAACTCAGTTTCAATTGATCAATGATGGACAGAAGCATCTACACCCAAAGAAAGAACACTAGGAAATGAATGTAAATTGTTTGCATTTTTGTTTTTCTTCTTGGGTTATTTTTACCTTCTGAATCCAATTCTTCCTGTGCAACAAGAGAACTGTTCAGTTCTGCACACAATATTGTATCTAGGATATACTGTGACATATTTAACATGTATAGGACAGCTTGCCATCTGGGGGAGGGGGTGGAGGAAGGAAGAGGAAAAGTCAGAACAGAAGTGAATGCAAGGGATAATGTTGTAAAAAATTACCCAGACATGGGTTCTGTCAATAAAAAGTTATAATTATGGAAAAAAATACAGTTGACCATTAAGAAAAATAAAAAAAATAAAAATATCTCTTTTGGGATACCAACCTAGTAGAGGTATTGCTAGGTTAAATGGTACACATAGTTTTTAGCATCGTTCATACTATTTGTATAATGTAGGAAAACATAGTTCCAAATTGCTGTACAGAATGGTTGGATCAAATCAAAATTTCATCAATATTACATTAATCTCTCTCTCTGGAATGGATGGTTGCAATATTTTCTCCTTGATCTGGGGGTTCTAGAATTCAGCTATAATATTCCTGGGAGTTTTTATTTTGGGATCTTTTTTAGGAGGTGATTGGTGGATTCTTTCAATTTCTATTTTACCCTCTGATTCTAAGATATCAGGACAGTTTTCCTTGATAATTTCTTGAAAGTTGATTTCCAGGCTCTTTTTTTGATCACGACTTTCAGATAAACCAATAATTTTAAAATGATCTCTTCTGAATCTCCTTTCCACATTGCTGTTTCAATGAGATTTTTCACATTTTTTCTGTCTCTTGATTTTTTTGGTTTTAATTTATTGTATCTTGATTTGTCATAAAACTATTAGCATCCATTTGCTCAATTCTATTTTATTAAGAAATTATTTTCCTCAGTGAGCTCCTTTCCCATTTGGCCAATTTTGTTTCATAAGGCATTCTTTTCCTTCATAGTCTTTCTTATTTCCTTTTGCACCTCTCTCAATTCTTTCACTAATTTTTCTTCTATCTCTCTTACTTGATTTTCAAAGTCACTTTTGAGCTTTTCCATGGCCTGAGCCCAATTTTTTTTTTCTTGGAGGCTTTTGATTGAGGAGCTTCAACTTTGTTATTAACTTCTGAGTATGTGTTTTGATTTTCCTTGCCATTATAATAACTTTCAATGGTCAGAAACTTTTTTTTGTTTTCAGCTCATTTCCCTAGCCTATTAACTCAGTTTTTAACTCTTTGTTAAAGTAGGTCTCTGTTCCAGGGTGGAGGGTACATTATCTGAAGCTTCAGGGGTTTTGTTCAGCTGTTTTCAGAAATCCTTCTAGGCATCTGACCACAAGCACCCTTTTCTGCCCTAGAACTGTTAGGTGTGCTCCTTCCTCCTCTTTTCCTCTCCTCTCCTCCCTCCATTCCTCGTCTCTCCCCCTCCCCCACCCCATTCCCTGCCCCAGTAAGATGTAGTGTGAAGGCCTGGGCTGAAAACTCTGCTGAGCAGGCTGCACTGGGACTGCACACCAAACTCCCAGCGTATTGCCACAGACCTTCTCCACTGACTTTCCGAGTCCTTCTGGTGTTGGAGATGTCTAGAAGCTTCCAGCACTGCTGCTGATTCAGAGGTCCTGTCTTGCTGACACTGGGGTCTGAGCTGGAGCTGGGGCCAGGGCCAGACTTGCACTGAGATTGTGTGTTGGCCCCACTGACCTTTTTGCTGACCTTCCAGGTCCTCTTTGGGGTCTCTGGGCTGAGAAATCTGGAGGCCATCAGAACTACCACTCATTCAGAGGTTGGCTCGGGTTGGAATCAGGGCTAAGGTTGCTCTCTGGACTCCCCATCTAGTGTCACAGATCTTTTCTGCTGAGCTTCTAAGATGCCTTAGACTGGAAAATTTTCTACTCTGTGTTTTGGGGTGTTCTAATGCTCTAAAATTATTTAGAGTAATTATTTAAAGGAATTTGGAGAAGTTTGGGGAAGAGGTTGGGTTCCTGCCATTATTCTGCCATCTTGGCTCTGGCTTCAGAGAAAGTTCTTATGAGTTGTATAATTTTCCCATGTAGCAATGTTAATAGTTTGACCTTATTAAATCACTTATGATTTCTCTTTCCTTATTATTTTTTATCTTTTTGTGCTTCTCTTGGATCTTGTATTTGAAAGTCAAATTTTCTTTCTTTTCTTTTTTTTTTTAATAGCTTTTTAGTTACGAATTATATGCATGGGTAATTTTGCAGCATTGACAATTGCCAAATCTTTTGTTCCAATTTTTCCCCTCCTTCCCCTCACCCCATCTCTAGATGGCAGGATGACCAATACATGTTAAATATATTAAAGTATAAATTAAATACAAAATAAGTATATATGTCCAAACCATTATTTTGCTGTACAAGAAGAATCAGACTCTGAAATATCATACAATTAGCCTGTGAAGGAAATTTAAAAATGCAGGCAGGCAAAAATATAGGGATAGGGAATTAAATGTAATGATTCTTAGTCATCTCCCAAAGTTCTTTTGCTGGGTATAGCTGGTTCAGTTCATTACTGCTCCATTGGAACTGATTTGGTTTATCTCATTGCTGAAGATGGCCAGATCCATCAGAATTGATCATCATATAGTATTGCTATTGAAGTATATAATGATCTCCTGGTCCTGCTCATTTCACTCAGCATGAGTTCGTGTAAGTCTCTCCAGGGTTTTCTGAAATCATCCTGTTGGTCATTTCTTACCAAACAATAATATTCCATAATATCCATATACCACAATTTATTCAGCCATTCTCCAATTGATGGGCATCCACTCAGTTTCCAGTTTCTGGCCACTACAAAGAGGGCTGTGACAAACATTCTTGCACATATAGGTCCCTTTCCCTGAAAGTCAAATTTTCTAATCAGTTCTGGTCTTTTTATTGAGAATGCTTTAAAAAATCTTCTATTTCATCGAATATTCCCACTTTTACTTAAAGATTATACTCAGTTTATCTAGACATGGGATTTTTGATTGCAATCTTTTTCTATCTGGAATACCATATTTTAAGCCCTTCCATTCTTTAACATAGAAATTGCTAAATCTTTTATTATTCTGACTGTGACTCCACAATACTTGAATTGTTTCTTTCTGTATGCTTGTACTATATATATTCTACTTGACTGAGGATGCCTGGAATTTGACTACAATATTCCTGTGAGTTTTCATTTTGGGATCACTTTCAGGAGGCAGATTTTTTTTTCTAATTTCTATTTTATCTTCTGATTCTTAGAATGTCAGAGCAGTTTTCTTTAACAATTACTTGAAAGATGATGCCTGTGCTCTTTTCTTTTTGATCATGGCTTTCAGATAGTCCAATAATTTTAAAATTATCTCTCCTGTATCCATATTCCAGGTGAATTGTTTTTCCAATTGAATATTTATAATTGTCAACTATTTTGTCCCTTCTTTTAAAATGATTCCCTTCCATTTGCTCAATTCTAATTTTCAAGGAAATATTTTTTTAGTGAGTTTTTGTATGTCCTTTTTCATTTGGCCAATTTTGCTTTTTAATACTTTTCCCTCATTTTTTTGTATTTCCTTTTGCATCATTCTCATTTTTCTTCCCAATTTCCCTCAGTCCCACTTACTTGATTTTAAAAATTCCCTTTGAAATCTTCCATGGCCTAAGACCAATTCTTATTTTTCTTGAAGGCTTTGGATATAGGAGCTTTGACTTTGTTATCTTCCTCTGAGTATGTGTTTTGAATTTCCTTGTCACCATAGTAACTTTCTATGGTTGGAATCTTCTTCAGTTGTTTCTGTTCTCATTTTCTTTTCCAGCCTGTTACTTGGCTTTTAACTTTTTGTTAAAGTAGAACTCTGTTTCCAGGGTGGATGATGTACTATCCTGAGCTTCAAGGGTTTTGTGCGGCTGTTTTCAGAGATTCTTCTAGGGACCTCTAAGTTTTCTGTTCTTCCAAGGTGGTATGATGGAAGGAAATCTGTGTTTACTACTCTCTTGGCCTATGCTGTGGTTTATGTGTGTCAGACTTGGACTGTGACTCCCTAAGATTATGACCTGGATCCAAGTGTGGGCAAAGTAACAGATTCCTACCTCAATGCTACTCAGTCTCAGACAATTACTTTTCTTCTAATTTAAAATCTACATATATGAGAACAAACAACCATGAAAACAATCATGTAGGTATACTATTTTAAAGTAAAAAAAGATCAAATTTACAAAATAGCTTTTGTAGATGACAGTAAAGAGAATCTTATAATCTCTTTCTGACTAGCTGTTCAACTCCTTTATTGTCTGTGGGCTGAGACCTCTGAAACAGCTTCTGCTGATTTAGTGGCTCCTAAGTCCATCCCTTGGTTTGCTTGCTGGGGCTGTGATGGTAGGGCCTACTCTGGACTGTATTCTCTTTTCATTCTAATGTGACAAACCTTTCCTGCTGACATTCTAAGTCTTTTTTTTTTTGCATCTGTGGACTAAGAGGTCTGGAAACTGCCATGGCTGCCAAGGCCCTAAGGACTTTTGGTTTGTTAGTACCTGTTTTGCTGGGAGCTAGTCTGCCCTGGTGTGACCTGTGCTGGATTGGGCTCTACTTTCACTGTGGTGCAAAAAGCCTTTCCTGCTGACTTTCTAAGTTGTCTTAGGTTGGAAAATTGATTCATACCATCTTCTGATACTCTAGTTCTGATGCTCTAGAATTTGTGTAGAGTCATTATTTGAAGGTATTTGGAAATGTTTGGGCGAGAGCTCAGATGAATCCTTGCCTTTTCACCCTTTACCCTGTGAAAATTACTCTCCTTACATTAGGTCCAATTCTCTTCCTCTCCATCACAAATACAAAGATGTAGTCATAGTTGCTCCTTATTATTGACAATTGTATCTAGAATAGGTGATCTCCTTGTTAATCCATCTAACTTTTGAAAAATGAAATGATCATTAGGGCAAATTTTAGCTTAATACCCTCATTTTTATAGTTGAGGAAACTGAAGCTTGGAGAGCTTAAGGGAATTTCCCCAGTTTACATAGTAAGTATCAGAAATGAGATTTGAATCTAGATCTTCTTACACTAAAACATGTCCTTTTTTCATTATACCACCATCTCATGATTTTACAATGCTTTCTAGTTACAATGTATGAATAATATTATCACAAAATAATGTTAAGGGAAACATATGGGTCATATATGTAAAATGTAAACCATGATTCTTATGATCTCTATTTATATCAATGGTCTCAAACAAATAGAAATGGATCCCTGCTGTCTGCATTCTGATTTAGAAAATCATAAATCAGCATTATCTGTGTTTTCTTGAATTTCCATTTATTTTGTGAAATATTTTCCCAATTATATTTCCCAATTATATCTGGATCAGTTAGGACTTGGGAGTTTTTCAAGTCACATGCTCCTGTAAGTTTGACTCCTCTGATATAGAATATCACAACTTTAAGTTCAAATAATTGTCAAATATCTCATCTGGATTATTGAAATACTTCCAAATTATTCTTTCTCTCATCTTTCCAATTAATGCTGCATTTTATTTCTGTTTAAAGCATCTCCAAACATCATTTTCAATATTTTACATAATTCTATGGTAAGAAAGTAGAGTAGATCAGTGGAATCCTTGTTTAAGAGCATAGGGGACTAAGTCCCAGTTAGAAGGTGAGCAAATGTGAACCAAATATCCAGGAAAGGTTAGTATCAGGAATTGTGGAAACTTTTGAAATACAAAGGCTGCCAAATAGGAAAATTATTTGTCAAAGTAGAGATTCAGATTTGGGGGGAAGAGGCAGGAGGATTTATTTCATAATCTAAAAGTTAGAATATAGGGAGAACCATAGAATTGTTGGTTTAAATCTTGATTAGTAATATTCCTTACTTCCCTTATATTTTTGAACAGGTATAGCTGGGGAGGTCATTTTCTTTGTCCCTCACTACCTCCTACCTCATATCCCTGATACTCATGAGACTATGTTTTCCAAATGTTTAGATTTCTTTTTGATTGGGAAGCATCTAGGAAAAAAAAATATAGGAAAAAAAATAGAGATGATATCACAATTAAGTTCAATGAGGTTTATTAGAGTTAGTTTAGTCGAAGAATAAAATTTGCTTTTGTTTAGAATGGCATTTTTCTTGCAGGGCTCATTTTCCCTGAACTGTTAGTCAATATGTTCTGTGAAGACAGTTCCAAGAACATTAATCTTCTGGCAAATCCTATTGATAACTCCAGACATCACCAACCTTATGCATTGCAAGGTGAATTGTTACTTTAATACTTTGCTCTAATTATAAGGCATTAAAATTGAAATAGCAGTTTGCAAATTGCAAATGAATCATGTGCAACACCTTTATTACCTACTTAATATCTCAAGTCAAAAGTTTTATTGTGTTATATCATAATCCAGGGATTTTATAAATTAAGGCTTTATAAAGAAGCCATCATAAAACCAACTGCATAAATCAAATAGGAAAGCTTAAGATACAGCTTACTAAAGTGATTTTTTTAGATGATGAAACTATGATTGGATAAGAAGAATTATAATAAGATTATACTAAGTACACTGACACTAACTGCTATTCAATATTTTTTCATATATTAATAGCTCCTCAAGGCATGGACTGAGTCTTTATGCTTCTTGATTCAGTGGTATTGTTAAATCATGATGAATGTACAAAACAGAGCCCAGAGGTGATGATAGAAGGTTATTTAAACTTCAGTCTTTCTTTAGTATGTATAATAAGTTACTAAAGGATTTAAATTTTGGTTGATTATTTTATATTTACAGTAGTATTTGTTGTGCAATTAGGTGCATAAGTGCACTTATATTTATATTGGTCATGTTCTCTATTTGATCGAAAGAATCAACCAGGATAGAATACAATTTGCCTTGCATTTCAATATGCCAGTAGTCCAATGAATCAGTGTTCTCATATGGTTTTTCCTTCTAGAGGTGTGGATTATAATAATCAATTATTATATCCATCAATAGGTCATCAATGAATTTTCACTTTATTCATCTGTTTTCTAAATACTTTTATAGTGGGCCCCAGAAGCATTCATGTAGGTCTAGACTTGGGTGCCAGTACAACACCAAGAGTATCTATTTATTGTTTCTCATTCTCAATACATAATAAGATTAGCTTACCTTCCTTTCTTATCATCTCTCTTATATCTCTTCTACCACTGTGTGTACACATGTCATTGTTGGTATTGCAATTATATCCATTCATATCACTATACTTGTCTTCACTAATTTCTGGAAATTTATAATTTGATTATACAGAAATTATGTTATTTAATAATTCAGAATCATTTAATATCAATAGATGAATATTGATGTTAAAAATATGGGATTTCATTTCAAGAATCATTTGGGGATTGTTGAAAGTCCTAATCCACATGGCAAAAGCAAATTGTGTTGGACTGCCCATACAATTTTAGGACCACCTCATTATGTGTTGTGTCTGTTTGACATATGTGTACTGTTGGACACCTTTAATGTACTGTCCAGCTACATTTCACAGCCTGGATGATAGATATTCTTTATACAGTTAGTTTTTCAGATGGGGATTTTTAGGTTTGATATCTTTTGTGAAATTATGGTGTTCCTTTAGGAGACATCATGACATTTTAGTTGTGATACCATCAACACAAAATAATATGCAAATAGATGAATCTCAATAACATTTTCAATTCTTCTATTTGTATATTCTGTAGAACATTCTTTTCTCATAACAGAAAACACCTTTGGTGAACAGAATGGTGATGAATGCCTGTTACAGAGAGGGAGGCTGAGGCTGTTGAATCTTAAACTCAGGACTCTTGAGTAGTAGTGGACCAAGATAATAAGATATCTGCTCTGAGTCTGACATCAGTAAGAGCTGAGGGCCCACAAGGTTGCCTAAGGATGGGCAAATTGGACCTTTCAGATATAGAATTTGAAGCTTCCGTACTGATCAGTAATGAGATCAATTCAGTGAGTAGCTCCTGTCTACACTTCCATCCTGAGACAAAAAAAAAAATTCCAATATTACAAATCAAACAAACAAAACCATATAACTCCTTGTCCTATGCCTCATTTGATCTTGATAAATTATCACTAAATATATGTATGGTCTTTGATATTCCAAAGAACTTATTTGATCCGAATATGTACACATCAGATATCTTGATGGAGAGCCATTACATTTGCAATTTATTTTTATTTTAAAAATAATCCACAACCAATAAGCACAATAGGATTTTTAAAAATATTAAACACATTTCAGTCAATTGTATTACTGAGAATATTACCTGATAATAGAATTTAATTTGTAAAATCTGCTCATTATCATGCCATACTTTTAAATAATGATTCTCCTGATAATTATGTGCTAATCCTGAGGAAGATTATGCAATTATAAGAGAATTAACATATGCTGGATGACCTTTTTTGGGACAGTGATATCTTTGAAGAAGTATTATCATGTAGTGAATAAAAAATATGCCTTAGAGTTATAGAATTCTAGGTTCAAATTCTGACACAAATTAGTTATGTGATCCTGAGCAAGTCTTACCTTCTCTATGATACCAGCCTATTTGTTGTCTATGATTTGAGAATGCAATGCAGATCTGTAGATCTGTAGAAAGAATCCTCTCACTTAGGTTTGTCTAGGCAATGAAATAACAATCTGGATATCACCTCCCAATTCATTTTTCAAATTATATGTTGTCTTCATATTTTCAACATAGTCTCCAAATTATGTTGCCTCTAGCATATATTTCCTCTACTTGTTATTTGTCATTTGTAGTTCACTCCTCACTTCTCTCTTGAAACATTCGTCATTGAAATGTGATATTTTGTCAAGCCCTTCTCCAATTGATAAATTGTCAAAGGATATGAACAGACAATTTTCAAATGATGAAATTGAAACTATTACCACTCATATGAAAGAGTGTTCCAAATCACTATTGATCAGAGAAATGCAAATTAAAACAACTCTGAGATACCACTACACACCTGTCAGATTGGCTAAGATGACAGGAAAAAATAATGATGAATGTTGGAGGGGATGTGGGAAAACGGGGACACTGATGCATTGTTGGTGGAGTTGTGAACGAATCCAACCATTCTGGAGAGCAATCTGGAATTATGCCCCAAAAGTTATCAAACTGTACACACTCTTTGATGCAGCAGTGCTGCTACTGGGCTTATACCCCAAAGAGATACTAAAGAAGGGAAAGGGACCTATATGTGCCAAAATGTTTGTGGCAGCCCTGTTTGTAGTGGCTAGAAACTGGAAAATGAATGGATGCCCATCAATTGGAGAATGGCTGGGTAAATTGTGGTATATGAATGTTATGGAATATTATTGTTCTGTAAGGAATGACCAGCAGGATGAATATAGAGAGGCTTGGAGAGACTTACATGAACTGATGCTAAGTGAAATGAGCAGAACCAGGAGATCATTATACACTTCGACAACGATATTGTATGAGGATGTATTCTGATGGAAGTGGATTTCTTTGACAAAGAGACCTAACTGAGTTTCAATGGATAAATGATGGACAGAAGCAGCTACACCCAAAGAAAGAACACTGGGAAACGAATATGAACTATTTGCATTTTTGATTTTCTTCCTGGGTTATTTTTACCTTCTGAATCCAATTCTCCCTGTGCACAAAAGAGAACTGTTTGGTTCTGCAAACATATATTGTATCTAGGATATACTGCAACATATCTAACATATATAGGACTGCTTGCCATCTAGGGGAGGGGGTGGAGGGAGAGAGGGGAAAAATCGAAACAGAAGCGAGTGCAAGGGATAATGTAAAAAATTACCCTGGCATGGATTCTGTCAATATAAAGTTATTATAAAATAAAATTAAATTAAAAAAAAAAGAAATGTGGTATTTTGATTGCCATTGATTAAGGATAATAGTTTGTTAAAGAAATGCTGACACATATATTTTATTTTTATAATTAGTTTTTGTATTCTACTTTCATTTTTCAGTGTTCTTGGGATGTTCTGGCTTAATTAGATGTTATGCCAAGATTTTTGCCTACTTGTTTTTCTCTAATGTATTCCATTTGTTAATAAGGTATTTCTATAGAAGTCTTACTCAATGCTTCTCCATAAAGTCTTTGCAACTAAATATACATTCTAAATCAATCAACAAGGGATTTATTAAATTCCTGTTATATGCCATGCTTATGTTATATGTGTGGCCAGGAGTTTTTATTGTCTTTTGGCTTTCTCAATGAAGCATTTCTTTTTTTTTTTTTTTGTTATTAGTTAAACTTCTGAAGGAAATGCTAATAGTTTCAATGTGTATCCATTTTCCATTTTTGGCATCAATCACTTATTTGAATAGATTAAGTTGAGGCTCTTACAATCACACATAAAATGTTATCATTTTTTATAATCTCTTCTAGTTTAGTGCTAATTTTAAACATTTTATCTAATTAGCCAATGTCTCCTGCATTGTAACCATTCATTTTCATTCGGTCTGTTAATATAGAATTAATTTCATCTTTTTGTGATGTTAAAACCCCTTTCTTAACGAAAAAATTCATAGACTTTTGAGTAATCTA
This sequence comes from Antechinus flavipes, assembly GCF_016432865.1. Classification (NCBI taxonomy): domain Eukaryota; kingdom Metazoa; phylum Chordata; class Mammalia; order Dasyuromorphia; family Dasyuridae; genus Antechinus; species Antechinus flavipes. The sequence goes on from NC_067398.1 coordinate 440,000,598, forward strand.
TGTATTTTTTGTCTAAGGGTATTTTCAGTAACGTTATTTCCTATTTGTTAAGCTATATTGTAATAAATTTCATTTTCTCTCATGTGTATTTGGTACTTGACATAGTGACTTGATTTCTTAAAGATATATATGTGGGCATTGTGTATGGTCTACCTTTGGCCATCTGTTTATTGACTTTTGCTCATATTTTACAGCATATTTTTGTTATCCTCCCCATTTTTCTTAAAGATCATCAAAATCAGATCTGAAGAATATGCTGTAGGTGTGAGGTGTAGGTAAAACTTCAGGGTTGTTTTAATTGACATTTCTCCTATTATTAGTGAATTAGAATATTCTCTTATATGGCTGTTATTACTTTGCAATTCTTCTGAGAATTGTTTGTTCATATCCTTTGATGACATCTATTGGGGAATGATTTTTGTTCACATATATTAACTTTTAATATGTACTTTAAATATCAAACCATTATCAGAGAAAATTGATACAGAATATTTTTTCCATTTGTCTTCTTCCTTTCTTATCCTAAGTGCATTAATTTTATTTGTATAGATCTTCAATTTGATGTAATCAAACTTGTAACTTTCATGTTTTGTAATTGATTTTATCCCTGAATTGATTAAGAATACATCTTCTATCCATACCTGTGAAAGATATATAATTTGTTTTTTTCTAATTTTTATTCTCTATTTTCCACCAGCTATATTCCTTGGATTTGACTCTACCACCTTCACGTTTCTTCCTCTGCCCTTCCCTGTCTCTGAAAGCTTATCCCTAAGAAACTCATCAGGATGGAGATTTCATCAGCTTTGGTACTCATACCTCATCAATATTTTTAGTAAGCTCCATCTGGAGGTCTAGAGGGTGGAGCAAAACCTTTTTCCAGAGGATCTCAGAAGCCCAGGCAGTTAATTATTTCCCACCAGCTATACTTATAATCAGTTTAATCATCTTTATTCTTCTGTTTCAAATACCGTTACCATTTCTCTTTTTGCTTCCTTTTTTGTGTTGTCTTCCATCATTAGAGTGAATACTTCTTGAAGACAGGGCTGTCTCTTTTTTATTTGTTTACCCAGTTCTCAGAACAGTGTCAGACATGTGGTAAGCACTTAATAAATATGTATTGTGTTATATTGCATTCTATTATCTTTAATGTTTAAGATCACTTAACTACAAGTATCTGAGGTTAGATTTGAATTCAGGAAGCAGAATCCTCCTGACTTCAAGCCTGGCAAACTATTCACTGAATCATCCGGATGTCCCTATTATCTTTAATGTTAAGGTCTTATATCCATTCAAAGACAACTGGCTGACTAAATAGATAGAAAGCTGGGTCTGAAGTCAGAAAGATTAGAATTCAAAACTAGCTATATATACTTAGTGTAATGCTGGACAACTCTGTTAAGCCTTGTTTGTCTCAGTTTCCTCATTTGTGAAATGGGCTGGAGAAGGGAAGGCAAACCATTCCAGGATCTTTGCCAAAATCCCAAATGGGGTCATGAAAGGTTGGGCCTGACTGAAATGTCTGAATAGCAACAAAAATCTTATAATATTTTGTGTAATAACGGCCTAAGGTATTGGTTTTAATTCTAAAATCTGCCACTTGCTTTCTAGTTTTCTCAAGATATTTTATTGAATAGAGAGTTCTTTCACAATTATTGAATACTGAAATATTTATTAAATTCCAATATTTCTGATTTTCTCTTGTTTAGTCTGTCCCATTAACCTATCTCTTTATTTTTTAGTTAGTACAGGATGGTTTTGATGACTGTTATTTTTATAACATAGGGCCTTTTGTCTCTACTTTTAAAAAATTATTTTTTGATATTTAAATTTTTCCTGATGAATTTTATTATTTTATTAAGTTCTGAAAAGTATCTCTTTGATAACTTGATTGAGACAGCATTAAGTGAATAAATTAACTTTGGTAGCATCCCTACCATAGTATGTTTTACTATGTTGATGTAACCCAAGCATGAGTACTGAATAATATCTTTAGTAATTAAACTGTTCTTTAATTTTTAAGGATCAGTTTATAATTAAATTTATAAGTTTTAATAAGTTTTTGTGTACTTTGGTAAATTCATCCCCTCATACTTTATGAATTTTTTTGCTGAAATTATTATTTTTTTCAATTAGTTTTTTTTACTGATTTTCTAGGATTTTCCAAGAAAACCATCATACCATCAACAAATAGGGATATTTTTATCTCTTATCTACATATCTTTGATTCTTTATTTTTTCTCCTGTCTTACTATTACAAACATTGTTATAAATATTTTGAAAAATGGTCCAGAGTGGCATCCTTCCTTTATTGTCATATTAATTGGGAGAGGGTCTAGAGTTATATCATTTGCATGATGCATGCTTTTAGTTTGAAATATATACTTTTTTATGAATATTAATTAAAAAGTCCCTAGGTGCCTACCTTTGTAGGTTTTTTTTTTTTTTAGCATTTATAAGTATACTTTGCAAACAGCTTTTTCCTCTTACATATATTGAGATAATTAAATGGCTTTTGAATATTTTTGTTTTTAATATTGATTAATAATTTTAATTGCTTTCCTAATATTGAACCATGGCTGCATCTTATCTGCTTTGTCAAAGTGAGTGATTTTTTTGGATACATTTTTGTCATATATTTGATAACACTTTATTGAAAAATTTTGAATTGATATTCATTAATGATATTGATATGTAGTTTTCCTTCTGTGCTTTATCCTTTCCTGATTTACATATTGGGATTATATTTGTCTAATAAAAGGCAACTATTAGGATGCTTTCCTTCTCACTTTTAAAAATTAATTTGGCTTATAGTAATACCAAGTGTTCTCCAAACATTTGATAAAATTCTTTTGTAAATTTGGAAGAACCAGAACCCCCCTTCCCTTTAGAGTTAATTTAACTTCTTCTTCTTCTTCTTCTTTTTTTTTTGAGATTGAATTAAGATCTTTATTTGATTTTTAGTTAGTCTTGGCATTTCATTTTTTTTTTTTTTTGGAATGTATTCCTCTTATGGCAGTGCTTGACGTATAGTAGGTACTGTGTGATTGATTGACATTTCTTTTGTGTTCTCAGTTTTGATTACATAAAATTACATGACAGATTCTAGTTATTCTTTTTTCTTCTTCCTAGTTTTGCTGTGATTTCATCTTGTTTAATATATTATTGATTTGTTTTTCTAGTTTTTTTTCTTAATTAGATCAGTTAACACTTAGGAATTTTATTAGTCTTTCTCAAAATTCAGCTTTTACTTTCATTTATTATTAATTTCTTTGGATTTACAATTCATCTATTTTTTTCCTCTAGTTTTTCCTTCTCATATGCTCTTTAAAAGTATGTTTATCTGTTGATGTTCTAATTTTTAAAAAATAAATATTAAGTTCATTAATCTTTTCTTTTTCTATTTTGTAGGGAAATGATTTTCTCATTAGAACTGCTCAAACTGCATCCCAGAAATTTTGGTATGTGGTTTCATCATTATTTTCTTTTGCACAAATTGATTTTTATATAGTTTGCTTTTGAACCACTGCTTATTTAGTATTCATTGTTAAATCTCTATTTAGGTCTATGACTTTTGTTTGTTCTCCCTGAACTGATGATTATTTTTATTCTGTTATTGTTTGTAAAGCTATCATTACTATTTCTGCCTTTTTATATTTGTAGTATTTCTGTGCCCTAATACATAATCAGTATTTTTTTTTTTTGCTCCCTTTCACTTTTATGCCTCCTTTGGTACCAACGTCCTTGAGTATTACAGTATATTTAGGTTTTTCTTTTCAAGTACCTAGAATAATTTTTCTCTCTCCTTAATTTTGCATTTTGGTATTAACCTGCAATGATGTTCATGCAAGTCTTTTTTGGGAGGGGTATTGTAAGATGTGATATCTAGTCTTCCCATGAAATAATCCTTGTTTCCTTTGGAACACAATGAAACCTACTCCTTCAAACCTTCTATTTTTGAAGGAGAGAAAATCTTTTCCTCTAATTCCAAATTTTTATATTTTCTTATTCTAAATCTAGTAATTAGATTATTATTACCATAGTTTAGTTCTTCCAGAAGCATATAGACTCACTGGTTATTGGACAAGGATAACGTACTTAGGTTACAAACACTCATAATAATGTATGGAGATGTAAAAGTGATTACTCTGTCTTCCCATTGCCTGATGGTCAGGTATTTTAACTTTCACTTTTCCCTCAGTGTTGTCCAATACTTTGAAGGAGATATGGTGGTATCTCCGCTATTGACTCAAGTCCCAGTTGATTGTGTTCCTTGTGTTCCTTCAATTTTAGGGGTCCTCTGCATTTCTGTTCCATTTGATCACATAACCACCAGAGTAACTTTTGCAAAGGAATATTTTTTTCCAGGCTATAACAAGAAACAAATATCCACTCCACATGTAGGGAAGCATAATTAATCATTCTTTATACTATCTAATTTGCTACTGAGGTGAAAAAATTTAGATTCATAACTTAATTCAGTTTCTAATTCCCCCAACTTCTAAGCCTTTGTTTGAGTCCTAGAACCTTGGATTCTTAGGATTCTCATGATGGATTAGAGCAATATCTGGCCTGGAAGACTCCAAGATTATTATGGTTTGAGTTCCCAGTTCAAGGACTCTACCATAGGTATTCTAGAAATGAAAATGACAAATACCTCAAGCCCAACTTTTAGGGTCACAGGACTAAAGTATAGTGGGGGAAAGTAGCCCTTCCTACATGCAAGTTGGTGGATGTTTGCCATGCTGATAAACAAGTCGTATGCAGTTGGATAAAGAGAGGATGAGTATCCCATTCTGGCAGTTTTTAAAATGCAGCCAATTTTGGCTCTACAACCAATGAAAAGAGATTCTTTCCACCCAAGTGACTGACAAACCTAAAATATCTTTACCCAAAAGAAGGTCCCTGCCATCTCACATATTAATATCTCTCTAAGGAGCTTTAAACATGCACAAAGCCCCATTAAAAGATATTGCAAAAAACTATATACAATCCATCAATCAGGTAACATAACTTATTAAGCATCTACTATGCTTGTAGGCACTGTGCTAGGCTCTAGAGATACAAAGACAAGAATATAAAAGAGTGATCTCTGATTTCAAGTAACATTTTTTGTTAAAGTTGAATTGTATATAGGTTATTATGTGACTTTCTGGAGGACTAATTATAGATTCAGAGTTCAAATCTTGCCTATGATATGTATTTTTATCCATTTTTTAATCTTTCAAAATTTATTTAGTATTTTATTTTTCCATATTTATATGTTAAAACCATTTTTGGCTTTTGTTTTCAAAACTTTGAGTTCCAAATTCTCTTCCTTTTTCATTCCCCCTCCAAATTGAGAAGGCAAACAGTTCAATATAAGTTATATATTTATTGTCATTCAGAACTTTTCCATAATAATCATATTGTTAAAAAAAAAAAGAATATATAGGTCTCCCAAGAAAAAACTCAAGAAAAATAAAGTAAAAAAATTATGTTTCAGTTTGCATTCAGACACCATCAATTCTTTCTCTGGTATAGATATAATTGTTCATCAAAGTCCTTCAGAATTATCTTGTATCATTGTATGTCTGAGAATAGCTAACTCATTCACAGCTAATTATCTTAAAATGTTGGTCTTGCAACACAGTGCTTTTCATGTTATATAAGCCCATGGTAATCTTTCCAGTTTTTTCTGAGAGCATCTTGCTTATCATTTTTAATAGCACAATAGTATTCCATCATAATTACATACCACAACTTGTTCAGCCATTCACTAATTGATGAATATCCCCTCAATTTCCAACTCTTTGTTCCTAGAAAAAATGTTGTTATAAATATTTTTGTACATATAGGTCTTTTAGAAAATATCTTTTGGGACAAACTTAATAGTGGTATCACTAAGTCAAAGAACTTCCATACTTTTATAGCCCTTTGAGATTAGTTCCAAACTTCTCTATAGAATGGTTGAATCAGTTCCCAGTTCCACAACAATGCATCAATGTCTCATTTTTTCCACATCCCCTCCACGATTTGTCATTTTCATTTTCTGTCTTATTAGTCAAACCAATAGTTGTGACATTTGTAATACTTCAGAATTGTTTTAATTTGCATTTCTCCAATCCTTAGTGAGTTAGAGCAATTTTTTTTTCATATGGCTAGAGATAGCTTTGATTTCTGCATCTGAAAACTGTTCATATCTTTTTTTTACCATTTATCAATTGGGGGATGGTTATTATTTTTATAAATTTGACTCAGTTCTATACATATTTGAGAAATGAGACCTTTATAAATGACATATTTCTATACTCAGTTGAGTGTATATATTATAATCTCTTTGAGACAATTCTGATGAGAGTAAGGTTCACTCTCTCCCTTTCTCTCCACTCCCTTGTAAAACCTTTTTTATTGCCTCTTTTATGTGAGATAATTTTCTTCATTCTAGCTTCCCCCTTCCTGTACTCCCAATACATTCCTCTCACACTCCTTAATTTTATTTTTTAAATATATTATTCCTTCATATTCAATAACCTAAGCTCTCTGTCTATATACACTACTTCTAATTGCCCTAGGGATGAGAAAGTTCTTAGGTGTTACAAATATCATCTTCCCATGTGGAAATATAAACAATTCAAGCTTCTTAATTTTCTTATGATTTCCCTTTCCTTTTACCTTTTTATGCTTCTCTTGAGTTTTGTATTTGAAAATCCAATTTTCTATTCAGCTCTGCTTTTTTTTTTTTTTTTTTTTTTTAAGAATGCTTGAAAGTCCTTTATTTCATTGAATATTCAGTTTTTCCCCTGAAGGATTAAACACAGTTTTGCTGGGTAGATGATTATTGGTTGTAATCCTAGGTTCTTTGTCCTATGGTATATCATTTTTTAAGTCCTTTGATTCTTTAATGTAGCAGCTGCTAAAGCTTTTGTTATCCTAACTGTAGCTCAAAGATACTTGAATTGTTTCTCTCTGGATGCTTGTAATATTTTTCTCCTTGACTTGAGAGCTCTGGAATTTGTATTTTCAGAGGTCGATTTTTTTTTCCAATTTCTATTTTACCATGTGTTTCTAGAATGTCAAGGCAGTTTTCCTGGACAATTTTTTAAAATAATTTTTTATTGATAGAACGCATGCCAGGGTAATTTTTTACAGCATTATCCCTTGCATTCATTTCTGTTCCGATTTTTCCCCTCCCTCCCTCCACCCCTTCCCCCAGACGGCAAGAGTCCTTTACATGTTGAATGGGTTGCAGTATATCCTAGATACAATATATGTGTGCAGAACCTGGACAATTTCTTGAAAGATGATGTCTAGGCTCTTTTTTAGACCATGGCTTTCAGGTAGTATAAATTTTAAATTATCTCTCCTGAATCAATTTTCCAGGTCAGCTGTTTTTCCAATGAGATATTTCACATTGTCTTTTTAAAAAAAATTCTGTTGATTTTGTTTTATTGTTCTTGATTTCTTATAAAGTCATTAGTTTCCATTTTCTCAATTTTAATTTTTAAGGAATTATTTTCTTCAGTGAGCTTTTGTACCTCTTTTTTATTTATACATTCTATTATTTATTTATTAAATTTATTTTATTTGAAAAAATAGAATAAGAAAAACAAAAGAAGTACAAAACAAAACAAAACAAAAGAAATTGAGGGGATATTCATCAATTAGTGAATGGCTGAACAAGTTGTGGTATGTAATTATGATGGAATACTATTGTGCTATAAAAAATGATAAGCAGGATGCTCTCAGAAAAAGTTGGAAAGATTGCCATGGGCTTATATAACGTGAAAAGCACTGTGTTGCAAGACCAACATTTTAAGATGATCAGCTGTGAACGAGTTAGTTATTCTCAGACATATAATACTACAAAATAATTCTGAAGAACTTTGATGAAAAATTCTATGCATACTAGAGAAAGAATTGATGGTGTCTGAAAGCAAACTGAAACATATTTTTTTTTTACTTTATTTTTCTTGAGTTTTTTCTTGGGAGACCTATATGTTCTTTTTTTTTTTTTTTTTTTTTTTTTTTTTTTAACAATATGACTATTATGGAAAAGTTCTGAATGACAATAAATATATAATTTATATTGAACTGTTTGGTTTCTCAATTTGTAACATTGTAATGTGCCACCCAGAACATCAGGGAGTATTCAAAATATATAACAAATTGCCAGATCAAGAAAGCACACACACACATATATGTATATTAATATATGCATATATTAATATAAACATATACTATACATCTTGTAGAAGAAATCATATTTATGAATGTCCAGTATTCCTTTACTTCATTGTAATTGTTCTTTGATTTTCTGCTGTGGAGCTTATTTACTTTATTCTTTTTTCCCCCTTTCATTCCTCCCACTCAAAGTAAGCTACAGTTAAGAAAAGATATATTTATATATACATATGTAGTTATACACATACCCCCACCCAATACAATACATGTCTTTCCTATCCCTGCTGACTCTTTAATTAAATTGTGCTCCCTAAGTTGTATTACTATGATTTAATTTCCCCCCCACCCAATAATCTTTCCCAAATCTTCCTTTACCCTTTGTTTTCCCCCTTATTTCTTTGTAGATTTTGGAGGGTACTATATCCTTCATGATATATATGTAGTATTGGCTATTGAACCCATTCCTGATGTGAGTGAATTTTCAGAACCCTTGCCTCTATGTCTATTCTTTCTCTGCATCTCATTTGTACAACATGATTACTATTTTTACCTTATTTCTTGAAAAATTTTCTCTTTGATCTGGGGGTTTTAAAATTTGGCAATAATATTCCTGTGTATTTTCCACATAAGATGTCTTTGAGAGGGATGATTGGTGGATGATTTTTTCTATTTCTACTCTCTCCTCATGTTCTGTCACTCCAGGACAATTTTCTTCTATTATTTCCTGCATTATTATGTCAAGATTCTTTTTTTGGTCAGAACTTTCTGGCAGTCCAATTATTCTTATATTTTCTCTTCCTGATTTGTTCTCCAGATCTGTCTTATAAAACATCTGTCTTTTCTTATAAAATGTTTTACATTCTGTTCTATTTTCTCATTCTTTATATTCTGTTTTGTCATTTCTTGGTCTCTTATAGCTTCACTGGCTTCCTCTTGCCCAATTCTAATTTTCAGCATCATTTTCATCTTTGAGACTCTGTACCTCCTTTTCTAGTTCATTAACTTTTTTTTCATAATCTTCTTGTTTTTCTTGAATGGTTTTTCTTTTTCTTTTTAGTTTTTCCTTAATGTCTTTCATTTGATTTTTGAATTCTTTGTTGAATTCTTTTATAAATTCTCTCTGGGAAGGGAGCCATTTCCCATTACTCTTTGGGGTAGAAGTTTTTTTTTTTTTTAACTAAAGTATCTTTCTCTGAAGATGAATCATAGACTTCCCTGTTCCCATCATATTTTTTTTAAATAAGAGATTAGTGTAAGCACCTCTAATTGTTGGGTAGGGGAATGGTGCCTCCAGCTTCCCTTCAACTCTCCCCTCTACCAGGAACCCCAAACTAAGAGCTCCATCCTTCTGAAAATGCCCTAGAATATGTTTAGAGTCACTATTTAAAGGTATTTGGAGAAAATCCCTGTCTTTACTCACCATCTTGGCTCTGCCTTCCCTTGTGGTATTTATTATTTGAGTTTGAAAAAGTTGCTCAGCTTTCTTGGGCCTCATTTTCTTTAATATAAAATGAGAATGTTGAACTGCGTGGCCTCAATTATCCTTTCTGGTTCAAGATCTATAATTGCTTAAGCTAAACAACACACACACACACACACACACACACACACACACACACACACAAGGTGAGGAGAAAGCAGCTGGATAAAGACATTAATTAGTCAAATTTCTATTTCTCAGTGAAAATGATGCAGCAATTTTCTTTTGTAATTGTGATTGAAGTCTTAATTCCCAGTCCATTCACACTAACCAAATACTATAGCTGCATTGGTTTAGTTTCTTATTCCATTTAGGGCACAGAAACTATTTATATTTCTTTTATAACAGCCATAAAAATGATGGACATAAGTAGTAGCAGTGTAGAAATCTCCCTGGAATTTTCTCAGTATTTTGGGATATTCATATTCAGAATAAGGAAAGAATGTGCTGAAAATTCCTATCGTAAATAAATAGGAAAGGTACTGGCAGTTCAGTAGGTATTGTTTCAAGTGAAAAAAAACTGGTTTCTTGGCCCATGATTTACAAGAAAGCATAAACAAATTGTTATTTTAATTCAGGGGTTAGTTGGTACACAGTAAATTCTCATCAATTACAATCATTATTAAGCTCCTGCAGTTCTTTTGCTGGCTCAACCACCAACCAATATAGAATTATATTCATAATGATGTGGAGTGGAGGAATATAACTAAGGCCACTCACTGGCTATGTGCATGAATAATCTGATTCCTGGATAATTTTTTAAAACTTTCTATTAAAAAAGTAAAAATGTTTTCCCTTTATTGCATACATGTTTTATTTTTTCCTTGGTCCTAATCTGAATTTCTTCAGAATAGGAAACTTCTAATGACTAAACTCCTTCTACTCATGCAGATCAGCATGACTGTACTGCAACTCATGGTTGAGCAGCTGAGAAGCTAAATGATTTTTTCATGGGATCCCAAAGCCATTGCTTGAAGGTTTTTCTAAAAAATGGAAAACTGATTTAAAATAAAAACAACAACAACAACAACAACAACAAACTCTTGTTCTTTCATTTGCTGCCCAACCTACCATTTAAATGAGGACTATAATATTAATCCATGTGATGTTGTACTTCAGTCAAGAAAAAATGTGTCAGAGATGGGACTTGAATTTAGTTTTCCTGACTCTAAGATTAGCTCTTGAGCATTCTCCTCTTCCCTCTTCCCTTTTCCATTTTCCCTCTGTCCCTCCTGTTTTCCCTTCTTCCTCTCCTTTAATCACTCTCTCCTGCTCCCATTTCCTACTTACATATAGACTTTACATACATACACACATACTTGCTGAATTGTCTTTCCAGATTCCAGGCAGAGATTTTTTTTTCACATTACTATGGCTTTCATTCATTATTATTTCATTTTTGAGTGCTCTGGATCTCTTTGCAAAGTGAGGCTAACAATTTTGTGCAACTCTCACTTATTTAAATCAAATTCCTATGAAAGTCCCCTTTGAAAACAAAGGATAAATAACAACAACGACAGCAATAAATAAGATAATATATTTCACAAATAATATTTGGGGAATTTTGACATTAAGTTCATCCTTCCTTTCTTGTGAGGAACATCTGGATATTGTGAACATCTCAGGTGAACAAAACCAATACAATGAAGATTAATGACTTAATTGGTGCAGCAGCATGCTCCACCAAAGCAGGTTACAATCTTGCCTATAACTTGATACATGCTAAGAGATACTCTTCAATACTCTGCCAAGAAGCAACTAAGGGGCAGAAATGTTTCTAGCTCTCTTTTTCATTTTGAGGTTGAGTTTCAGAGAAGTTAAGAGGCTTGTCCATTAAGACATACTTTATGGGTTAGGGACAGAATGAGCAAATTGTAAGCATATGTATAACTTCCTATTTTATACCATCCTACATGTGCAGGTGGAGGCATATACATATATATTCAAGCAGTACTACATGAAAAGAAGTGATAGCAGATTTCAGCTCAATATAAGGAAAGGCTTTCTGATAATTAGAGCTGCTAAAAATGGAATGAACTGCCTCAGGAGTTACTGAATTCCCTCTTGTTTGAGGTTTCTAAGCAGATGACTTCATGGTAAAAACAGTATTGGATCTAAAATCAGAAAACCTAGTTTTGAATTCTATCTCTTTGCATTTTTAATGAAAAAAATCATTTTAAAGATAATAATCATTTATAAAAATTTTGACTTGCCATTTTGCAATGGAAAGTCAACAAGGAACAAAGATAAGGGCAGGAACCTCACAGGGTTACAGAAGATTGTGTGACCTTGAGCCAGCACTCATGCTTGCTAACTCTCGGTTTTCTTTTTATTACTATGTACAAAAGGAAAAGATCAGGCTAAGACTAGCCTGCACTAAGAGAAGTGTAGGTGCCCAAATAAGGAAGTAATAGCTCTTTTGTTTTAGAATCTTGTCCTTAGACCTGAGTTTCATAGTTTTAGGATAATGGAAAGCATTTATAGAAAAGTAACCATGATGGTGATAGGCATATGTCATAGTTTTTTTGTCCATCCTTCATTTTCAATGAGAAGCAACGGCATCATGATGTTGGGGTGAATGGACAATGGATGATATGTCATAT